>NC_034427.1:4302828-4397420 GCF_002078875.1 Numida meleagris | reverse complement strand
TTTTTTCTTTTTATAATTGGCATCGTTTCTCTGTCATTAGCTCTCTGTAAATAAGCTTGCCATTGTCTCATTTGGAAGCTGCCTTTGCATACTGAACTTCAGACCTCAGGGAAAAGAGGGTGAACTGAAGATGCACTATACTAATGGATGCACCGAGAGTGAGGAGTGGTTTTCTAGGACGTGGTCTGAAGAAACACAGAGTGCTGTTAGCACGTGGAGAGAGAGGTCCAGCAGGTGGGAGCCAGGGAAATCACGGTGCTGCAAAATCGCAGAGTTCCACAAATTGCCACTTTTGAACGACATCCTGTTCTGAAGCATTTCCAAAGAGAAAAAAAGCAGTGAAATTCAGATGCTGCAACAAAAATTAGTTTTCTTTGAAGGAATGGAGTCAGTTAACAGGGAAGAAAAATCTTGTTTTCGGCATTTTTCAAATGCAGGTACAAACTGCAGTTTTCTTGATTGAAATATTTCTGTTTTTTTTTTTTTTTTTCCTTCTTCCTCACCTTCAGATATCTGCAAACATCAGCAAAGAGAACCTTTCTCAATACATCTTCACAGTACTTTAGTGGACTGTAACACTGCACAACGAGTGTCTGAGGAGCATTCTGTGGACAGCTGGAAGCGGTGCGTCCCATACAGCCAACACTTGGCTGGGGTGGAGGTGGAAGTTGTGGTTATTGTGCTGCAGAAGCAGCAAGAGCTGAGCTCTCCCTCTAGCTTTACTGTAAGATTTTGAAACGTACATAATACATTTTCACAACATATATAGTAGTGAAATCCAAGAAGGATCTCTTAGTCCAGCATCCTGGTGATATGCGTTACCGTAATTTGTGGTAAGACCAGCCAATATTGCTTTAGGTGAAATTACAGTTGTGTGAAAGAACCAAGTGCGATGACCAGTGGCCATGGAAGGGAGGTGGTTTTCTGTCGGGGTCACCTTGCTGCTGTGAAACTTGTGGTTTTTTTTCCCCTTCGTCTTCTTTTCTTTTATTTTCTTTCTTTTTTTTTTTTTCTTTTTTTCCCCCTTTCTTTATTTTTTTCTTTGCAGTGATTGAGAGTGAGAAGAACAGAAACTTCATATTGAATCAGGTTTGACCTGGTTCTCTGCCAGTCACTTTTGTTATTAGAGCTGGCAGCTGGGACAGAGCTAGTTAATTTTCTTTTTGTTTTCCTGTGAAAATACAGACAAAAGTTGGTAGGGCCTGCAGAAGACTTGAAAGTCACTGTCAAAAGCAGACAGATCACGAAGCACTGCAGGTTTTCAGATAAAAGGAATAGTTGGAAATGTCAGAATGATGCCCGTTCCTGGCCCATACTCTCTGTACTGGGATGCAGAAGTGAGGTCCAAGGTGGGCTGAATTACTGTGTGGTGCCTCGTTCCCTTGGCTGCAGGGGTAGCCTTGGGAAAGCAGCATTTCATTTAGAAGAGCTAAAGCTAAGCAGGGTGAATCCACGTGAGAGGGGCTGTTGCGTTCACCTGAGGCAAATCCATTCAGAGCTTTGATTTTTAGCTTGATTCTGGAAGGGAAAGGACTGCTTTTATACCAGGCTGAAATGATATTGTTTTGGATGAAATCTTGGTCTTCAGAATCAGTTGATTCAAGGATTGGAAGGGATGCAAACATCAGATTGTTGCTGATTTTCAGAGGGATTAGGGTTGAGGTAGTTCCTATCAAGAAAGAAGGATGGGAACCAAGAAATCCATTGACTGTGTTCAGCTCGACTGCAAGCTAATGCAATGTATTTGAAAGGCTGGATTTGAGAGCAACTCATGCCCAGGTGTAGAAAAGCTGTACCTCATAAAATCATACAATGAACAAAGTTCTGACCTGCCCTTTCACAAAGGCCTGATGTGATCTGACTTCAGGGTAGAGCGCTCTTATGCAGTATCTGGATTAACTATACAACAGGTACAGGCTATGACATGGGCATACAGGTGACAGCTCTTATTAGAAGATTAAGTGTCGTTAGGGCTGTGCTCTGACGATGAGGCCAACTGACCTGGAATGTGCCATATCCATATCATTAAGCTCTTCTACCATCCAGGGCAACTGAAAGCGCAGGCGCGACGTCCATAGGGAATGGTTGCTGGCTCTGCTAACTCCTAAATTCCTGGGACATGTGTGGGAGAATGCTAATTGATCCAGGCCAAAAATGCGCCAGGGCAGGTTCTAGGAATTTAACAGTATAGTCTATCAAATTCCAATGCCTGGGAATATTACTTGCCACTGTTTAATTTACTAGCAGCATAGGTGTAGCCCTAAGGGCTTATGCACACATACAGACACCTATGGTGCATTTGAGAAGCATTTCGAAAGGTGCCTGGCAGATAATATGCTGATCAAGAGACTGTTGCAAGAACAACAAACTCACCGCTGCCTTTTCCAGTTTGCATTAGAGCTTTCTTCATTGTGCTTCCACAGCTAGAGGTTTGGGGGGTTCTTTTCACCTACAAATTGCATCAAAAGTACTGCAGAGAATACTGGAGAAAAATAAAACAACAAGACACGTCTCCTCTGTGCTGCTCTCTCCAGCCTTGGCCTGTGTTCTCATCCAGAAGGCAGAAACTGGAGGTGCACGTTGTGCGGTCTACATTGAAACTGAAAACCCAGCAACTGCACTTGTCTTCTGGCTGAGTGTGCTGGAGAGAGCACGAGCCACCAGGGAAAGGAGAACACAGAAGGCTTTTTTTTGTCCAGATCTCAAGGAAATTCACTTCTCCCAAGGGATTAATTCTGATTGTACCACGGCAGATTTAAAACGCTTGATTCTTGTTTGTGTCTGTTTTTTAGCTCGTATCTCAAGAGGATTTAATTAGATTTGGTGTTCATGATATGCTATTTACCGGATTATGATGAGATCACCTGATAAAGCTTGACATAAACTTGGCAACGTGTATGGTGCTTTCTCAGTCTCTAGAATTTAATTATGGCAATTTCAAAACAGGAAGCTTGGAAACAACACGGGATTAAAGCCTTGCTCTTGCCCCACTGGGATCAGTAAGAGTTATGCTATTGGTTGTCACTGTTGGCATTGGCTCTCAGCATGCGCAACCACCTGGGACATGTGGGCACGTGTCCCTGTTCCGCATAAAACGGACCAAATGCCAGCTCCTTGGAAATGATTATCCTGAGGAATCCCCATGCTTTCCATGGCTTTTCATGGCTCGTGTGAGAATGGAGTTATGCGACACACTGAAAATATGCATAGCAATATGCACAGAACTTTTGTTTTTAAGCAGTTTTCCAGGGAACCTGCAGGGGTATATGTCGCACTGCAGCACGAAGTGGGCTGATGTGCACAGGGCCAAAGCAGGTGGAGTCCTTCACCGTAAGGAATATTGCACAAGGGCGCTATTTTTTCACGCTGAAAGTCATTCTCAGCTTTTTACCTTTTTGCCCCCACCAGCTGCACTTGACAGAGGCTGCTCTGCTCCTTCTGTAAGGCTCCCAGAGCCCAAGAGCTAATGCACTGCAGCATACACAAACAAGTTCCTTCCTAAACCTCCCTATGGTTAAGGATCAAAAGATGGCGGTTGAAATGTAGAATTGCTTCTTTTTGTAGCTTTCTACAGGTTCTCGTGTGCAGAGATCACATCTCTCCTAATCTGTATTTTGAGCACTGTGTATTAACACATCCTTGAAATCAAAGCATCTGAGCACCCATGGCACTCAGTACCAAGTCACAGCTCTTTTTTCTGGGCACTTCACTACTGTTGCATGGTGCCAGGTGACTGGAAAGCCTTCCTCCTGTCTTCCAGGATAAGAAAGAAAGTGAAGTGGGCATTTCTGAGTTCCTGGGCCACTGTAGTGCTTGCAGAAAATTTAGGTGTGTATGTGGGGGGGATTTACTGGAGAACCTAAGGGATTAGGAAGTAAATGTTGCAGCTGGGATTTGAGGGCTTCAGACACTGAAATGCTTTTGTTAACCGTATTTCTCACCTTCTTTGGAGGAAGCATCTGCTACAAGTGCTGAATTTGCTGTCACAGAGAACCACTCTCAGCCCAACCAGACATTCAACTGTTCTGAGCTCTGGCAAGAAATATTTCCGAAACAACCCTTCTGAATTCACTAGCCTTCCATGAGGAGTAACGTTTTTCTTCCTTCTTTAGAATTATGTTGGTTGGAAGAAATGCAGAGGTTTGGTCTCCTCTCTCCAGGTCTGCAGATGAGCCCTGGGTTCACTCCTTGGGCAGGTCCCTCTCATCACCATCACAGAGCAGTAACTGAGCAGTCTCTTCCGAGGTGCTCTACCCACCGTCTCTGTCCTTATCTGAAAGTTGATAATTGCTTGTCAAACTGATTGACATTTGTAGAACTGTCTTTTCCACGAGACATGACTCCCTCCACACACACCCACCAAAAAAAAGAATAGGCAATTTGATTTTGTACTGTTTTTTCCCTCTTTTAAGCACAGTAACTTTTTCTGCCTAAAAGTAGTAATTACTTAATGAATAGTCCTCCGTGTTTCCCTGTCAGTCACTCACTGTAATGAACAACTCGTTTTGTCTGCTTTGTTAACAATAAAAAAAGTATTAAACTAATAATAATAAAGATGTTCCAGGACTTTGCTGTTAGCACACAGGGTGCCCCGCAGAAAGCGTGACTGGGATAACAAGAGGGGGAGGGCAGATTTTCTCTCTAGACATCAAACAACAGTTTGTACTTTTCTTTGAGCTGTGGGACTATTTTCCCCTCGCTACTTCTCCTGTAGCTTATCTTCAACCATCCTGAATAATTGGAGCATATTTAGGGGACCGAGTCCAGCCATTATTTGTTCCCACTCTGTGAAAGTTGTTGGTTTTTTTTTAAGCCAGATCTGTGAACCTCTGTTGAGCTGTTGGTATTGAGGTCAGGGCTTTTTACAAGCTAGAATTTTTATCATGAACTGGAGCCCAGAGTTAATTGTACACAAAGACGCATTGTTGTTTCCATTAGGATTTACAGTACCACTGAATTTTAATTATTGGGTAACATTTCTTCCATTATAGTGTTCACTCCTCCTCCCCTTTTTGTGCCAGCACACGTTTCTTTTAGTTGCAGCAGTTTGCAATGCAAAGTGCAACAAACCCCCAATAAATAATTAAATTGTGAGCTCATCTTTGATGAAACATTTTATTTGTCCCTGCTTGAAACATAAAAACAACAAAAAGCCAAGAGAACAATTTCATGCGAGTTATAAACCGTAATCTATTGTTTCCTGTTTATCTGCACTGGTTACTTTTAAAGTTCAAAGCCCAGTCCAAGACCAGAGCTATACAGGAGGTCTTGATCATTGCTGGGACAAAACATTCACTTCTCATTGACAAAGGCTCCTGTGGGCATTAAAGTGTTCTCAGATTCTTTCTATTTGATGATAAAATAGAGATGCTGAAATGTTTCATCAACCTCCATGAAGCAAATGTGTCCGCAGAGTTTTCATGCACGTAAAGGTAATAAGTCACTACTAGTCTGTGAGTGTGAGCAGGTTTGCAGATGGAGGGTTTGTATGACTGAGCCTTGAGTCTCTTTCTAAAGGTAACAAGCAGTAGTTTCAAAAGACATCTAATAAAAATGAGACTGTATCTATTAATTAGCTTGGTTAACTTAGTTTTCTTTCCAGTCTGCATGCTTGAGTTCCGTGCAATGTGTGGAGCCTCACTCTACGGAGCAGAGTTGATTTAAGTAGCCCCAAAAGTATAGTGGGAAAAAATGATGCGTTCAATCAATAAAATCCTTTTTCTGAACCAACTGTATGAATAGTTGGCGTTGGTTTATCACTTAGTCTCATGCCACTTCAGTCCTGTGTATTGTTTTATGAACCATTGATATACCTTGTATATACAAAGGGAAGTTTTGGGATTGGATCAGTCAACTTGAAATGAATTCGGGCCCCACTGGGAGATGATATCAGAGGTGTGGTGGTTTTCCAAGCTGAAATAAATGCAAAGAGAGCCTTGGAGATGTTTTGTGGGTGGAAGAACCGCAGTGTGTGCAATGCATGGTGTAGATCCCAGTTGCGTGCATCCCAGAAGCACAGCCTGGACAGTTGCCTGCATCCAGTCTACAGCCCTAGCAGTCAACAAGAAGAGAATAAGAAGGCTTCTTTAATGATTTTATGAACCTTTCACACCCTATTCCCGCTGTGTTCTTCTCCCTCCCCCTCTGTTTTGTGTTCCTGCTCCCACCCACGGTGTGGCTCTCATTCTGCCTCTGGCTGAGGTGGTCCCATACAGCTCTCCCTAGTGCCCTTATTTGCTGTTCTCTCACCAGGTCAGAGTGTGGTCTCTGGGTGTGTGGGAGGTGTTATTCTCTTTCTCATATCCAGCTAATCATGGCTGCTGCCTCTGTGGACGAGCTAAGTCTTGGTCAGCCAAACGAGTGGGCAACTCATTTTTCTGTTCAGAATTTCTTGGCAATGAGGAGAAGACAGAAATTGGTCCCCGGGGGAGCTCCAGCAAGATGTATAGAATGGCAGTGGGTTTACGTCCTCCACTTCCACATCTCAGGACTGAGCAAAGAGCTTTTCTGAGCTGGGCAAAAAATATCTAAGTCAGAGGATGGAAAAAGGAGTCTGTCCAGCCATGAAGGCATGCACTGCTTAATGAAAGTATGTCCACCAGCAACTTCACTGCACATACAGATGCCAGTCTCTTGAGTTGTTCTCTTCAGTTTAACTGTAGTGGTAAATGCTTAATGAGGTTGAGTTCCAGCCTCTGTGGATGCTGCTTCTTTTGCATGTTTATGTCAGTCAGAAATTAAGCACCCAAAATAGTTACATGCTTTCCTTTCCTCAAAGGGAAATCTTCAGTAAGATACCAGCAGTTTCTTGTTCTCCAGGAATCTTCCAGTTAATCAGAACTTTGTTCGTTCCAGTCTAGTTCCTGGTGATCTCACCAACGTTCTGACAGTCTGTGCCTCAGTAACCACTACCAGCCATCCCAGAATACCATAGGTTGACTCTTGAAATGAGTCAGTGCCTGTCAGTGTCTCTGAGCATGCTAGCACACCTGTTCCTCTTAAAAACAAGAAGGAGATGTCATGCAGTTGGTTGAGATTTCTGAGACTCATCCACAAGGGATGATGATCAGGGAAGATGCAGGTCCTGTGTTCCCATGGCTGAGAGAAGAGAGATTTACTCTGCCCTGTTATGAGTCAGCAAAGAGAGTACAAGAGATTGCTCTTGGATGGAGTGTTTTAGGAAGGAAATCCCAAGAGGGACTTTGAAAAAGCCTTCTGTGCCTCAGAAGTGCAAATATGAGTGGATGGGTCATAGCTCAGTTCTGCTGCAGCATGTTGGGAAGTGATGAGAGAGGTGTTCCTGTTGTAAAAAAGGCAAAGGATCAAGTCTTTCAGCGATGACGTGGGAGCAGGACTTTAACTGGGGGTGACTAAGGTGGCCAGCCACTCTGCTTGCAGCAGCTCAGGAGCTAATCTGAGGGGCAGAGCACGCAGCAGCACCTGCCAGTAGCTGCCGAGCAGAGGGTGACTCAGGGCTGGCAAATGCCTTTCCTTAGCTGCTGGTTTGGAGCTTTCTGTGAAAATCCTCTGCTTTGCAGATCTCAAGTTTGCTGGTTGTCTGTGAATTGCTGCGCTCAGACAGAGCGATAACAGGAACACAGAGGTTTGTTCTTGCGTCCAGCGACTGCACAGGGAGCAAACCGTGGTGTTTGCCATGAGGGCCAGACAAATCCTCTTGGCAAGATGACTGCATTTTGTCACACAAAGCAACCACTGCTTTTCTCTGGCTGAGAAGCAGCCAGAGATGTGAAGACAACCGGACCGGGCTATTCCAGAAGAATCTCGGCTGAGCAGCCAGGTCCTGGGAGGTGCTGCTAGTGCAGGTGGTGGGGCAGAGCAGCTCAGCACAGGAGGAATTCCCAGATTTACGTAAGGTAACTGAAGGAGAATTGGCAAAATTCAGATTTTCCACCACAGTCTGAAAAATATTCAAGAAAATAAAAGAAGAAAAGAACAAGGGAGCTTTCCCTTTCCTCTCTCTCGCCTTAATTTTAAACAGTTTCCTTGGAATCTGTGTAAATTTGAGGATCAAACTGAACCCTGCCTGCACATTGCTGTACATGCAATTAATAAGTGCTTGTCTTTCAGCTCTCTTAGTAAGCAGAAGAACACAGAATTGGATTAACTCTGCTATCCTCCATTGAAAATGAGTTTACCTAGTGAGCAGCAAGCACAACTGTGGAGTACACGGTACTTCCTTACTACACTGGAAAAATATTCTTTGTTGGACCTGTGCTCTTTTTCCTGAATTATTTTGCTTACTGTTTTTTTTGTTGTTGTTACAGCCAGAAGGGACAATCAACATAATTTCTCTATACCAGCTGGACACAAATATTTACTTCCAGCCATTTTAATGAGAGCCAGGTAGCCTAAAGAATCTAAGGGTGAGTTTTTTCCTGCTCCCTCTCACATCTAAAGGAAATTTTTCATTACTGCTGGGTCAGGATGGAATAAGATATTGGGAAATAACACTCTGAGAAGAAAAGTGGCATCAGCAAGGTGTTACGGTATCATTCTCTTATCACAGCTCACTATCAAATTGTTATAAATGTAAATCACTAATTGCACTAATATTCCGCTGAGCAGCTAATGCAGCAACTATTTGATGAAGTAGAGTAGCAGAAGCACGGGAGAGGAATCCTCCCTGCGTTTTCATGCAAGTTTCATCATGTCTGGTGAAGCCACCAGGTTGGAAGGCTCAGTGCCCTTCATTAATACAGCACTAAGACCATGAATAAATCAGCGCGTCCTTCGAACTCCCAGGAGTCCTCCAGGCCAATGCGCACCGCGATCGTCAGACGAGGGGAAGGAAGGCAGGGAAGTCCTAGAGATTAAGCAGATATTAAGGGAAATTCCTTAGCCGTTAGCACAAGGCCTTTTCACTCCCCTAGAACCCGCTGGGGCTGGATCGCCCCCGATTTGCAGCAGAGATAAGGAGGTCGCGGCCATGGTGGGCGGACAACAAACAGGGCTTTATCTGCACCGCCACCCGCAGTCCGCGATCAATACACGGTCATCGCTGCTCCGTCCTGCAGGAAGGATCTGTCAGCAGAGACACCCATGTCCCCCCAGTTCCTGCCTCAGGAGACCCCAGGTCACACAAGCAGGGATTTGGAAGAAAGAGGAAAAATACTCAAACAGGTACGAGCCGGGCACCCACGGCTGCAAAACAACAAAGGAGGAAAAGGTTTGATTTTGGATGTGTTTGTTTTTTCTCATTTGTAGAGATCACTCCTCAGAGCTACCGTTGTGTGTGCTTTCCTGTAGGCCTGGCAGGAAAGCAGACCAAAAGAAAGGAAAAAAATAAGGGCTGGTGCTGGAAACATCTGCATTTTTATATGTGCTTGGCATCTCGGGAGACTCCGTGTTCGTCCAGTAAATCCAATACTTCTCCCTGAAATATATGGGAGCGGGAAGTATATTAAAGATAAGCATTCCTGTTTAAACTCAAGCCTGGGTTATTAGCAGCAACACGACGGTGATGAGAAGCAGCAACGTGATGATCTATGTGAGCAATGTTACACTATCTCTCAGCCTCTGTAGAGTTAGCTGTAATCATTGTGCAACCCCGACCATCAAAGGGAAGATAGGATCAGATAAGCAAAACACTGTTGTGATTTTGCATCTGTGATACTTAAGTCATAATTATTACTTTTCCTATCTTTGGTTAAAGTGATGGTGAAAACTCATTTTTTATTTACACACACTTACACTTGTATACTTGTATATCTTTGATCTATCACAGCCTTCAGAAATTATGTGTCTACGTATAGGGTATGTCAGGAGGACCCCAGTCAGACTGCTGCCTCTGTCAGGTGGTGCAGCACACATGATGGAACCTTCACCATCCAGGAAACCTACCTGCAGCGATTTGGGCCCAGACAAAAGATGCTGGAGTGGAGCAGCTGGAAAGGCAAAGACTCAGGTTGGATATTAGGAAAATATTATTCTCAGAAAGAGAAAGATTTCTTCTCAGAAAGAGTGGTGATGCATTGGCACAGGCTGCCCAGGGAGGTGGTGGGGTCACCATCCTGGAGGTGTTCAAAAACCGTGGGGATGTGGCACTGAGGGACATGGTCAGTGGGCACGGTGGGGATGGCCTGGGGTTGGACTGGATGATTTCAGTGGTCTTTTCCAACCTTAATGATTCAATGATTCCTTCAAGAAATGCCAATGAGTGACCGTCTCTGGGAGAAAACTGATAGGGAACTTACATTAATAGGAACTGAGGTTGCACTGTGCCCCAGAGGAGTTATGATTTCTGAGTCCCAGAAAACATGGCAACGTGACAAGGGACAGAGGACTGGAAATGCCTCCTCTGCTCCACCTTGGGTGTCCATCCCAACCAACACCCTCCAAAAGGCAGATGGGGTCCATTGTAATACGCCCCACGAAACGCATTTCTTCTCTACCTGTAAGATCTGTAAAACAACAGCAATTTGGGTGCTTACCGAAATCTTATCTGAACTAGATAGAATTCCTTTGTTTGCAAAACCAGGGGGTGATCCCATGCCCAGAGAGATAACTGGGAGCTTTATCACCAATTTCAGCTGAAAGCGGCTCACACCCTCATGCTGTAACTTTCTTGAGGTCAAGTCTGCTTCCTATATTTCCAGCACTTCTGCTTCTGGTCCCAACTGGAGCAGACTTTCTTGTGGGTATGTTTGTACTTCCCAGTCATTTGCATGTAATTTTATGCAAACATTTTTATCACAAATCAGTTCACACAACCACAAGCTGTGTTTTTATTTTTCTCTGTCAGCTGAAAGCTTCGTCTACATTGCTTTTTTTGTCTCTTTGCTCCAGTGTAACTACATCAAAGTAATTGCACAGGTGCAAACCCTGACTCTAGATGCTGTGTTTGTGCAGCAAAAGATTCTGCTTTCCCCATGCTTTTTGTTGGTCTGAACCCAGGTACCTCGGACCTTGCCAGCACCAGCACTTTTCAGAGCTTCAGCAAAACTTACGCATTAGTATAATTGCAGCAGAGCAAACTTTGGGCAGGCCTTTGAGACATTTCTTGTTGCAGGAGAGAAGCAAATTCTTGACAGGACAGGCAGTTCTTGTCTCAGTGGATCGTTTCTTCAAAAGGCTGCGATCAAAAGATCAAAAGGTGCTACCACATCTCCCACTTGCCAGTCCAAGGCATAGGTGTGTTCACAGGGCCTGTCCCCAGGTGGAGGTGAGCACTGGGAACACCTGGGCTGGAGGAGCAGGAGCAGAGCATGCAGGGCCCCACCACAGGTGATGAGCCACCAGCAAAGCTCCAGCTGGAAATTGCTGGGTTGGATCTGGCACCTCTACAAGAATAATGCTCATTATATAGTATCCACTTCATCTCATTCTCCCTGCTGATTAAATACTTGCTCTTATCGTACAGAACATTAAAAGATATTGCTACACGACACTGTGGATTTATCAATAACTAATTCTCAGTTGTGGAAATGCATATTTCCTTTATGTATACACAAAGCGCTATTGCTCAATTTAAAACAAGCCCGATCTGAAATTCACACTTGGATTTTTTCATCCTTTCTGCCAATGACTCTTACCAGTTTCTGCCACAAGGAAATAGAAATTCTCCCTTTGAAGATGCCAGAACTTGGCACAATCAGAGGAACCGACTCCTCAGACAGGCCTTGAGCTGCCAAGTGTCAGCCCATTGAATTCTTTCTTCCAGAGCAATTTTAAATCCTAGAAAACAGGCACTTATGTCGGAGCTCTCAAAAAGCACTGAATGCACTGAGATGCTGTAGGGGCTAGGAAAAACTGATGGGCGAGCTCTGTGTTTTCAAACACCAAACCAACCAGCGTGCAGGATCTTTGTGAGCACAGCCTGGGGCACGTCGGCCATGGCCACAGGAAGAGCAGCATGTTTGGCACAGCCCTGTGGTCATGAGAGTGCAGGTGCTCTGATTACGGACAGTGCAGACACTCTGATCATGGACAATGTGTGTGCTTGGCTACAGCAGAGGGGATCCTGATCAGCTCCATTGGTGCTGTGTGGTGCACTCAGCCTGCACGCTGGTGCCCATTTCTTATCATGAGCAGCAATACCCAAACTAAACCACGTGGACTCTCAGGAAACCTTTTTTCTACAGTTACTTATGTAAATTTTTGTTTTCTGCTGAAGGATGATCAGCGCTATGAGCAGGTGCTGCAGGATCTGTGCCGTGCTGTCAGTCTGTTTAATGTGACCTTGAACCACCAACCACAAGTACAGACCCGAATATGCCAGTGTGCTCTACAAAGGAATATGCACAGAAGGCTCTGATCAGTTCTTAAGATTGTATTCACCATCACTCCTTTAACTCCAGTCTCTGCCAGTAAAACCACACCAGAGAGAAACACTGCTCCACCGTAGTAAAAATAATTCCCTCTTTAAATATTTTTCTTCTTTAATTTTAAGATTTCTGTGCTGAACCTTTGGAACAAACCAGGGAAGTTTTTTTGATGCAGGAGCAAACGGGTTAAAACAGCTTCGAAGCTCTGCTTTGCTCATCCTTAATGGAAACTCAGGGGCTGAATTTAGAATTGTGTTTGTTAAGAACAAGGAAAAAAGCATCAGAAAGGCGGCTGGCAAAGGGAGATGGTATGCACAGGAATTACCTGCGGTTGGGTGTCACTGCGCAGGGCAAGTCTGAACTACGGCCATGCATGTGAGAATCTGCAGTAATCTGAGTGCTGGCAAAAGAGATGGCAACATGCCAGTCCTAACAGGGCTCCTCCTGAGTTGTCCAATCCCTCCTCAATGCTTGGTGACAGACCCTCATGTAAAAGCATCCCTAAGCTGGGGATGTGTGGGCTACAAATGAGGCGGCTTTCAGATAATTATAAGAAAAATCACTGTGGACTTTGTGTAGGTTTCAGAACCAGCTCTTCCCACAACAAAATAGAGGGATGCCTGGTGATCAGTTATGTGCATGCTTCAGAGCCTTAGACCCATTTCACATGCGTTTTAGTCCTCAGAGTCCATCACTGTTTTCAAGCTGCATTTAATGGTTCAAACCTGTACCATTTTTGTTTTTGCACAGAGAAATCATCTGGGCTGCAAATTCCTCTGGAAGCTGCTCCCTCAATCTCTAAATATGCAAGAGAGCTTCGAGTTCTACTCTGAGAAAGTAAGCCTGGCTGGCATCACTCGATGGCTCCTTTACTTCTTGCAGTAACTGATTGCTTCAGCTTTGGCCTTTGTCTTTTCCAATTTCTTTACTAATTTCTCCAGAAGAACAGCTGCAGCACCCTGATCCGCTGCTCTCCATCTTGATGATTCGCTCTTCTGTGTCTGGTTGATGCTTACCTGTGCTGTAAGTATTGTAAGAGCTGGGGAAATCTTCAACAGAGGACACCTGTGGGTAGCTCAGCCTGCCCACCACTGGTCCTACTGATGCCTTGGGCTCTCCTTAGAGCCACGAAGTTCCTGAGCATTCCTCATCTGAGCGTGCATTTACACGGATGGCCTGGGGAAAAAACTCGCTTTCAATGAGGAGTGTGCGATAACTAAAGACACTACAGACAGACTGTGTAAGAGGAAGAGGGGACATCTCGGAACAACATTTCTCATGTCACATGGACTTGTGGAAAACCCCTGATTGCCCGATGCTAAGGGTTTGTGTTACTTAGAGCAATTTTGCACAAGGCTCTATCATAAGCCATTGGACTTCTGCAGAATCTGTGTAAGAGGAACAAACCTGGCCACCACAACTAGCAGTGCTGAGAACTCTCCATCTGCCTCTGATGGCCTCACATGGCACTCACAGAAGTGTTCACCCTCCTATGTATTGCAACCATGTGAATGCATACGAGAGTGTAGAATAGCTTCAAAATTCTCTGTCTTTAATAGGATGAGAGGTAGTGGCCTCCAGTTGCACCAGGAGAGGTTCAGATTGGATAGTAAGAAAAATTTATTCTCCAAAACAGTGGTAATGCATTGGCATGGGCTGCCCAGGGAGGTGGTGGAGTCACCGTCTCCAGAGGAGTTTGAGAACCATGGAGATGTGGTACTGGCCATGATGGGGACGGGCTGATGGTTGGACTTGGTGATCTTAGCAGTCTTTGCCAGTCTTAATGATTCTAGGATTCTATCTTAGGAAAACAGCATGCATTTAATAGCCTTCTAGGAAAATATCGCATACACATTGCACAAATTCATTTAGCCAAGTAGCACTTAATTACAGCTGGCAGTGTTACCCAAACTCCATGGGGCTCCTCCATGGAGGTCCTCTTCTTTTTGTTTAGGGGCTGTAGAAACCAAAGGGACAGTGAAAATTCAGCAGGCTCCTCATCACATGTGGATGCAGCTGAAGGGTCGTATATTTTTCAGCCCTTTGCCACCCAGACCAGACCCCTACTTGGCTTTTTCCAGACCCCAGCGAATTGGAAGTGGGCACAGTCAGACAGTTGCATTGATGGCTGTGAAGAAGCTGTGTGAAAAGACAGATGTGATATTAACTGGCTGAGACAGTCAAAGAATACACCAATCAAGGTGTTTCCCTCTACTAATTAATATCCTGTGAAGCGTCACCTGTGTTTTAGTGCTTCTCCTACCCACAAGACTTTGCCAGAAGGCAGCTGCCCCGCTGCAAGCTTCAAGCTTTCTATCCACCTTTACTGAAGCAGATCAAAGCATCTGTCACCTCCCTAAAAAGCAACATGAGTGGTTAAACTGAAGGCCAAAGAGGCAAAATTAGTGTTATTTTTAGTGAAAATTTGCTACTGCTCAGCAGAAAACTTCCAGCCAACACAGTGTTTCATAGCTAGGAACCTGCACAACAAGTTGTGGTGCTTTGTGAGACCATCAGGCTCCATGAGAGGCATGGGAGGGCAGTGAGAAGTAGGGTATCTTCATCGCATGGCTGGGAAGCAATGCACAGCTGAGATATGGGAAAGGCCCAGGAGAAATTATACTCCTAGCCAAGTGGCAAAGCCTGGTGCACTGAGGTGACAGAGCCAGCACTCGTGGTGCTTGGGGAAAAACTGCCCCTCTGTCCCTTGGTAGAGAAGTTAGGACACTCAGCATTGCTTGAGAGATTGACCCATCCCAGCATGCGCAGGGGGTGGTGATGGGAGCCAAGCGCCTGCAGCGCTTCTCACAGGCACCTACGTCAGTGCCTTAGTCACCTGCGCGCTGTGACGGCACCGGCTGTCACTTCTCAGCACTGGGAGGACTCGAGGCTCCTGAGTCACCACCTCCCCCTGCCTGCTCCTGCACCGGGACCGGTGCCCATCCATCCCTCCCACTGCTGGGGTCCCCTTGGGTTGGACCCTGGGCACGGGCACAGCCTGCACCAGGGCAGCTCCCATACCGCCAAGGTGAACAGAAGGAATGCTGGATTTAGATTTTCATAGATATCCCCAATGTTGGTCAGTTTTGGAGTTACTAAGTATTAGCATTTGTGTCCCCTGAGCTCCTTATCTTTCAGAAAAGGATGCCTACTTCCAGGCTTTTACCTGAAGGGTTATTTTGGAGATGGGCTTAGCATTGCAAAGTGCTCGGTCCGTGTTCTGACCAAGTAGTTTTCTGTGTATAAGAGGCTGACTTCATGTCATTTAGTTCATTTATTTAAGTGTTGGTTTGTATCTGGTGCACCCACAGGTAATGATGACAGCAGCTCCAATTTCTTCATTAAAATACAGTGAAATAAACACAGGTCTCACACCTCACCTTGCCTTAGCTGTAACCTGCTCACACAGGGAACAGTCATAGCATCACTGATGACAGCTAAGGCCGCTCAGCAGCGGCATCGCTCTTACCCCTTGATGTTTCTGGATGGCATCTGAGACAAGAGAATACCCTGGGCTCCACCTAGCCAAAAAGATACCATCAGAACCTCCACAGACACAGGAAATCACTGTGTAATTTAGGGCATGAATGAGGCCATTGGTATGGACAAGAAGCCTCTCAGCAGAGGTCTGAGCCAGCGCTGGGTGGAGGCTGAGGTTCTGGTTCCTGGTCCCGCTGTTGCCCTTCTGTGCCTCCAGGAAGCTGCACTGCCATCCCTCAGCCTCGGCTTTCCTTCTCCATTTTGTCTCATCTATTTCTTTCTTTCAACTGTCACTTTGTCCCGTGTGAGCATCTCTTTAGGGTCTGGGCATCCTGCAAAACTCCTAGCATCTCTCAAGCTCATTGTGGTGGCTGTTCTGCAAAGCGTTCCTTGGAGCCCTAATTCCCAGAGTCTCCACACCGCTGGCCTTTGATGTGCACATGGACATGACCATAAGAGCATCTAGATTCTCTGTGCTGTGGAGCACATCACTCCCTTGTGCTGGGCTGCAGTGATGTCCCCATGGCTGACCCCAGGGCCCTGTGCTGCAGCGGTGGCTGAGGCTGGCTGAGGAGGCACATGGCAGGGCTGCTGGGGTGGAAGTGCTGCAGCTGAGAACTAAGCCAGGGACTTTCACTGGTCAATCACATGAGGCTCAGTGGTTTGCTGTCTCTGCTGGGAACCATCCTGAGTGTCATTCTGGGTCAAGAACTTACACAGGGAAAGCTAACAGCCGGCAAAGGCAGCTGGCTCCCAGTAGCTGCCGGGGCAGTGGGGCTCTGGGTGAGGGCTTTGGCGTGAGGAAGTGTGCTCTGTTAGGGCATGGGCTGCGCGGGGCAGCACAGCTCGGGGTGTCTGCGCATGGCCATCAGGCGGGGAGCTGGGAGGGCAGAAATGGGGCTGGCACACACTGATGTCAGGATGAACAATCTTCCTTTCCTTCCACATAGGCACTGTGCTGCCCCATTGCTGCTCTTGGCTTATGAGAGCCAACTCCCAGCAGTCCCACTGGAGTACACCAGAGATGTTCTGGGCTCCTTTGGGAAGGAGCACACCGCAAAACAATCTGTCACAATGTTAGCAGGAGCTATATGTGACAGTACAACATTGTGAACATCACTCTGATAACATTGTTTCCTCTCACTGATTGTCTCTACAATTCACACTTAGAACCTCAGATCGAGGAATTAACCCCAAACGTCCACGGAATGGCTTCTTACGTCTACCTCAGAGTTAACTGGTTTGAGTTGCTGTCACTATTAAGATAACAGATAAACTGCATGAGAAGTCTGATTCCAGTTACCAATTCATATCCTCTCCTGCAATTTGAATTTGCCTCTGTATCTGTTTGCGGATCCCAAGCTGGCCCGTCTCCAGCTGGCAGTAACTCCTAATTCACAAAGAACATTGGGTACCCTTATACCCTGAGGAATTAAAAAGTTCTCTCCCATCACAACAGCTCTGATCTGGACTGCCTCTTCAAACTGCCTCCAGAGTGTTCTGTTTCACAGCCAAACTGTTTGTTCTTGCTGCTCTTTCCAAACTACCTTTCTCTGCTTGCTGGATTCCTTGGGGTTCCTCTTCAGGATGTGCCATGCACAGAAGCAATTGTGATGTCTGATTTCGGCTCTGTGTGCCAGAACCATCCCTCTATCTGAACGTCAGCGACAGCAGAGCAGCATCTCTCGTGATAGAAGTACTCCATATTCATTCTGTGTTTATAAGCACACAGAGACATTACGCTACCTTAATTATATGTTTTCCTGCCCCTTCTCTTTCATCTTTCTGTAACTTTGTCAAAGTTGTAAACACACCTTGGCCTTAAGGCTCCTTCAGCAAGAACTGCTTTCGAATCCATCTACGCATTTTCCTTCTGCAGAGCTCCATGTTCTGTACTCCTCCAAATTGCAGGGCCTTGCTAAATGCCTTAGAATAATACGTGTATCATATAAAGCATATAAAATAAGAGTAGAGTCGTGTGACTGTGTTAGCAAGCATCTCTTTAAGGATGAACACAGGCAGCAAGAGGCTTTCACACATGTAGTCTGTGAGTGCTGGCAGACTTTCTATTGTTTTGATGCTCTGGTTTATTAAATACTCACTCAAATATCAGCTTGTTTCACAATGGGTTACCATTATTCACAGACCCATTCTTTGTGTGTTAAGCTGTGAGGCTGACAACTCATTCAGAGGTTCCTGTCCCATGCTGAATTGTGTTTGAAATTGTTTGTTTTAATTTGCTTTGTGGGCTTTTTGGGTTAAATGAATGTAGAACTGATTCACGGGGAAGACATGGGATTTTTCTGCAATGTAACTATTATCCTTCAGGCATCCCAGGCTGCTCGGAGATGCTGCCCCTTTAAACAAGACACAAAAAGAAATCAGCCATCATCTGGATAATGCCATTCTCATCAACATGCAAGGAGCCTGCTTGTCTGTCACGTCGCCCACATCTTCTCAATCACTCCCTTTCATTTATCCTATTATGCCCCTATTTTAACTCATGCTGTGGCTGATACTCAATGACAGACAGAAGGAATCCAGCTGAGCATCATCCCTCCTTTGCTTCCCCACTGGAGATGCACTGTAGGACCTTACCTGATGGGGAGGAGTGCCTATGCACCTGGTGGAGCTGGAGTAGGGAACTGGAGGAAAATTCTGGCAATGCAGAGGAATCTGCCTGACGAGCTCTGTTGTAGGCAATTGGTGCTGTGCCTTTTCCCCCTTCTCCATGTGTGAAGAGACAGTAGGTGTTTTGCAAGCATTTGCAGTTTGGAAGACGTGATCATAAACCCTGACTAATGTTTGTGGTTGGTGGGTCTGTGGTAGCAAGTCAAAGCAAGTGCTAATTACTACGGTTATTGCTGCTATTTTATTATTTAATTTCTCTGTACTAGTGTGGCATTGAAGGGCCCTAACTGGGAGGCACAACCCCACAGGCAGGACACTATCCAAACACAGAACAAAGCAACGGTCCCTGCTGCTAGGAGCTTACAACCTCAATATACCGGTGTGCTGACTCCTGCCCTGTAACCCAGAGGTGCTTCAGCCTCCTGACTCTGGGGATCCCAGTGCTCACACAGCTCTATGTCAGAGTGCAGTGGGGCTCTGCAGTTGAGCAATGGTGCTACTGACCCAAATTGCCCAACCAGGAGGAGGTGCCAGCAGAGGTACTTGCATGCGCAGGTGGGGAGATCTGTGGGAAAGAACTGGGTCTTGCAGATACATGGGAAAATTTTTTTTCATCAGCAGGAACCTGAGGCTCAAATCTGAGTCTGGAGCAGTCTGCCTCCATTTAGAAAACAAACTCTTTTATACGGTTGATTCATGGCAGTCTCTACCTCAAGCTGTCTAGCACATGTCTACAAGTCGATGCATTGATACATAGCTTAGGACAAAGTAATTTCTCCCTGGCATGCATAGATATGAATGGCAGCCAAATCAGGCAGCCAGCTCCGATGCTGCTCTGATTGATCCAGTTCATGAAGACCTGCCCAGTGATTTCCATGCATATTATGTGAAGATTAACATACCATTCTGTCAAGCAGCCTCTCAGAGCACTGCAGGAGAAATCTTTCCATTAACCCTATGCATTGCGAACAGTTGGAACTGGTTGGTTTAACAAATCTGGGGGGCTTTCTGTCATAAGTGGTTTAACAGCATCCTGATAATTGTGTTGCTTGCTTTCCTGGATACTTCTTCAAGCCATAAAGCTGGGAGCCTGTGGATTTTTCTTCCGTTTATGTCAGTGTAAGGCTCTGTGAGCTTCCTGTTCTAATGGAAACCTTGATATTGTCAGGGATAATAATGACAAAAATCCTTAGTGTTAGCATTTCTATCTATCCCTTGATTTAACAGCAATATAATTACCCAAATTCATTTCTAAAGCATGAAAGAGTTAAGGCCTAAATCCTGGAGGAACTGGGTGGGAACTTGGTCACTCTCCCAGAGGAAAAAAGAAGACTCCACTCCTGCATGAGAAGACTCATCCCCATTCCAAACAGTCCAGAGTTTGTTGCTGACACAAGCTTCACCTCCCTCTAACTCTGGGTTTTCCCTCTGGATGAGGCTGCCCTTGCTGGTGGCTCAGACTCCATGTGGCAGAGCACAGGACGAGCAGCCCAGGCTTTGCTCAGATGTGCTGGTGCAGCCTCCCACTGGGCTCTGGGAGTCCCGCTGCAGAATTGGCAGTTCTACTTTTGCCATTGCTTGGGTAAGTCAAGAGTCAGACGGAGGTGAGGCTGGTGGAGAGGGAGGGCATGGGGACAGTGAGTTCCAAACCAGTCCCTGCCCTTCAAACAGCCCCAGTGCTGGGGAAGCAGATGGTGCCTAGTGTCTTCCAAAATCAGTGTGGACATCTGTGGCACCGGGTGTTTGCTGGGTGATATGAGGTCACTGGCATCTGACCTCTGGAAGAGAGGAAGAGAGAAAGCGAGCACAAGATCACGCCAGGCAACGCGCTGTCATGGCTTGTTCCTCCAGCCCCAGAAAGCTCCACACCCATTTTTCTCTTTGCTCTTTCCTCACCAGCATTGTGTGAGACGCTCCTTAGGATGGATTTAGGAAAACCCTGTCATTTGCAGTCTTAGTGGCACACAGGGAAATGGTGGCAATTTGCATGGGACAGGGGGGATCTGTCCCACCTGGGGGAAGCTTGCTCCTTGCGCTCCTGCCTCTTTGCCCTTCTTAGGGAATATTTCTCTCTGGTTAACTTACTTGAATGATGATGAGATGAGAGAAAAAAATTCCTTCTCTCCAAAAAATGAAGGCGGGATCAATGGGAAATAGAGTGCTTTGGGTGGTTAAAGGGAGCATAACTGCCCTACATTATCTACTTCTAAACAAAAAGAAGAGCAGCCTGTGGAAACCACCTCATATCTTCCTCTCTAGTACAGAGTGGATGGAGAGTATCTTCTCAAGCACACAGCCCATACAGTAAGTTACCACACAGAGTCTCTTCAGTGGTGCCCAGAGACAGGATAAGAGGCAACAGGTTCAGATTGTGCAGATGGTGATCTGTGAAAAGCAGCTCCATTTTGGAAGCATCTATTTTACAGGTTTGATTAATGCTCTTTGTTGTCAGTGCAGCTCCAACCTGATGGAGGGCACTGAGGACATGGTGAAGATGGGTTGGTGGTTGGACTTGGTGATCTTAGTGATCTTTTCCAACTTCAATGATTCTATGATTTTATCAGGGCTGTGGTTTTTCAGCTATGGAAAAAGCAAGGCAATGTGTCCATCTCCAGGTGAGGGCCCAGGTGGGGGCCACCACAGGCAGTAGAAAATCTCCTATTACTTTGATGGTGGGATATCTGGCACAAAGAACTGAGAAACTGGGGTAGCTATGGAGATAAAGGAACAAGAGTACATAGCGGAAGGAGTATTTGAAACGTGATAGCAGGGATGGGACTAAAATGACGTGAGTTTGTGGCAGAACTGGGAGAGAAGTGCTCACATTGTACTGTGCCTGGAGGCAGTGGGAGCGGGGCAATGCCCTGCTTGGGCAGAAGTGTTAGTGGGGAGCTGGCAGCTTTTCTCCAGCGGCAGAGACATCCTAATGGGAGAGCAACCTGTCCACCTGCTGTGGTCTGCTGCCATAGAGGCACCAGAATTCCAAACCCTGCTGAGCACAGACAGGAGGCAATTATTCTGAAAAGGGGACACTTCTCATCAAATCCATTTTCCCAGCTAGTCTATCACTTACAGAATCTCAGGTAGGAAACTGATAATCTACATAAAAGTGAAAAGGATGTCATGCAGAATAGCTTAAAATATGGATCCTCCATCACAGAGCCTGTCATGTCTTCCTACTGTATTTCCATCACTGCAGACAACATAATGCCACTGCACCAGTCATGTTTCAGCTAACACCTCAAGTCAGGTAGACACATAGCAGGTTAATTAGGGGCTTTGGCAAATTGAGTCCACGAGCTGTAATTACCAGCACTCAAGACCTACAATTTCTGTTTTAATTAAAATAAACAGTGTGGAGAAGCTGACATCACACCAGAGTAACCAGCGTGTAAGTCACAGCTAATTACATTAAGCTGTGGCCTCTATCATAAAAAATACTTGGTTTGGATCTGGATTTATAGACACTGGCTTTACCATTTTGGTGAAGTTTAATTGCTGCAGACAAGCGGCCGACTGGCCCAGACAAGTCGGTGACGGCTGCACGGAGGAGCTGATTCGGCTCTGGGTGGGAGCAGGCAGTGCCAGCCCTTGGGCAGCTCTGTGTGCATCCTGCCAGCCCTGGCACCCCCCTCCCCCCCCGTGCCCCTGCCTGCTCAGGATGCCCGTCACCTCGGGTAGGGCAGAGTGATACTGCCTTTCCCAAAGAGCGTTGCCAAGGAAAATGAACCTGGGGAAGAAAGGTGGAAAATGAGGTTTTGGGAAGGGTATGTGGTTGGAGGAGCCAGGCAGGCTTTGGGTGCAGGTACTCCCTGGTGCCTGAGCGTACCCAGCACACAGATGGCATGTTGGTGCAGCTGATAAGGGCTTCTGTTTTGGCACAGCTTTTGTCTTTTCTCCATGCGCACTTGAGCTAATTCCTCAGTCAGAGCACGGTGTAAATCTACTGCTGCCCACACTGCAGCCTCTTACCCACCACCTCTCCCGCTTCTCCTTCTCCACCCAAGCTTCTCTCCCAGCCCTGCCTTTTGTCTCCTTCACCCACTTCCAACCCTGGGCCTCCTTTGATGCCACCCGATGTGCTCGGAACACCCAGATCCACCCTGCCCAGCCGAAGACACACCTGTTTTGCAAACCAATCCAGGCGGATTGGACATACGCTGTTCTAGGACGGCTTTTATTACATTACACAATCCTGCTCCCTGCGAGCCTCCAGACGTCTCGTGGGCTTGCCAGGACTCCCCAGCAGCACCATGGCTAAATGACGAGAGACATGGGAGGGTTGATGGGACAAATGGTGGGCTTGCACATTTCCCAGTCCAGTTATGAGAAGTTTATGAGTGTCCCCAGAGGGGTTCCATTCAGCCACAGGATGATGAAGCCCTTGGGAATGCCCTCTCCTTGCAGGTCTCAGATCCTGGGAGAAATCAGGTGGGTCTCTTGGTGCTGCCAAGCATCAGCAGCAGAATGCTGGAGCAATCCACAGAGGGTTTCCTGGGGGCTGTAACTCCAGCCAAAACTGCAATGCCACGATACTACTGCTGGGGACACATTAGGAATCCTCCCCAAAGTGTCACATAGAGGCTTTGCAGTCTAAAGAATAGAAACACTCAGAATGCTCCATCCTTGGAAACATTCAAGGTCAGTCTGGATGGGGCTCTGGGCACCTGATTGAGCTGTACATGTCCCTGTTCACTGGAGGGGAGTTGGACCTCATGTCCCGTATGGGTCTCTTCCAGCTCAAAGGATTCTACGATTCTGTGAATTTCAGTATGCCCTTACACCTTGAATTCAGTGCCCTGTACTCTTAGGACCAACTTACCCTGCATAATCCCTGGAAAACAAGACTTCAAAGAAGCCATGATGATGAAACCTCACTGTTTGGGAGATGTGCTTTCTTCACACTTTAGCAGTAGTGGAAACAATTGTTCTTTGCTCATTCAGACACTTCAGGATTTGTCTTTGACTCTCACTAACGCTTGCTGGTCCTTATTCAGTTAAGTGTGTTTTCCCTGCTGTGTCTCTGTATGAAATGGCGACTCTCTGTGATAGTTTGATTAGCATAATATTAACCAACAGTTTTGACTATGTCATAGACCTCACACTGAAATTCTTTTTTTCAACATTTCTTTCATTGTTTTGCCACTATTTTCTAAAGGCTTTTACAACCAGTAGGCCAACGATTTCCATTTCCACCACGTTTTGATATCAACACGACAGGCAGTATGACATGTTTTAATCTCCCAGTCAGATCTCACTATACAGGACTACCCATCCTGACTAGGAGCATTGCTGTTTACCTGTAGTTCACATGCAAAGCACCAGCGAACGATTTTGTTGCTTTGTGGTGTTTTGATGCAGGATTGCCTGACTTCTTTGCTATCTGGGTGAGACAGACTGTGCAAGCTCAGACATCAGCATTTGCCCAAGAAGGAGCTTGCCCTGCACTTTGCTGCAGGTTACTAATGCTTTTGGCTTCTGCAGTTGAAAGCAAAAAGATAAAGCAAAAAGACTCTCATGTCTAGCCCCAAAATGAGTGGGTTTTGCACTGACTGCCCTTAAAAGGTTCCGGTGCAGTTGCTGTGATGTGGGCACTGCATTGGTTTCTGAGCACTCTGGGAAGCCATGGGTACTCCTTGGGTGCTCAGTGAGGAGGAAGAGGAGCAGCATGGGGTCTCAGAGGTGCTCATGCATGCCCTGGGCTGAGCCCATGGTCCCCAGCCCCTCCCAGAAGAGCTGCTTCCTGCAGACACCCAAGTACCCCTCTTGCCCCATCCAGAATCTGCATGCTGCTCCCTGTGCTTCAGCATTATTCTGGGTTTGTTCCTCTGGAGGAACGGGCCATGCCATTGGTCCAACCTGGGATTGAGTTCTCACTGGCTCTTTTGATGTGATTTCAAATTTTTTTAATTAATGAGCCATTTGGGTTTTCCCTTCCTCTTTAGAGCTGTTGTCAGGCAGTTTGTCCTAAGAATGCTGGTTCTGGTGGTTCTATTTTTTTTATTCTCCTCTTTTTAAGCAGGATGCCAAGAGGCAAAATGACTGTCACATCCTCTCCCACATCCTCCCTCCCCTGCATCACCTCGCTGCTGAGTTGGAGTGGGCAGTGAGCAGGCGGGAGCACGCTGCAGCCTGTGCTCATCCAGGCTCTTACCAAACACAGTACAGGGATGGGAGGTGACCTCCCCGGCTTCATCACACCTGGGAATGGGGCCAGCATCCTTCTTGAACCCTGTATTCCTATATAAACTGTCTGTCCTTTATTTCTGATGGCCGGGGGTGGACAGAGAACAGGCAGTGATGCAAGGAGTGAGCAACACACCCATGATGGAGAGGCCTAGAACTTGTACATGAGGCTGCAGAGGAAGGAAGAAGAAGCGGTGGGAGGTACTGAAGTGAAGCACTCTGGCCATGCAGAAATCCCTTCTCAGGCTCTCAGAGTCTCAGTACCATTGAAACATAACCTGTTTTAATGAATGTTTGTCATTCAGAGCATGACAAAAAGCTGCCAGCATGCTCATCAATGGGCACAGTTATGCTGTGTGTGTTCTCCAGCATCTTCTCGTGGTGCAAGGTGTGTGAGATGACCATGACACTTGGCGGTGTTGGAGCTGCAGGTATGTACTGGTGTTTCTGGGGTGCTTTTACTGCACCCCTGTGTCTCGAGGGGTTTATTGAGCCTGACCAGCACTGCAAACTTTTGAGGCCAACTGAAGGATATTTATGTTTACTGAAGCTGTTAAGATACTTTCTCACTCCATTTTTTTTACATCCTCATCCAGTTTGCTTCAAGCCTTGGGCCCATGAGACAGAAAGCAACACCCCATGTCTGGAGGGCTGTCCTTACCTCAAACGTTCCCAGAAACATTTCCAACTAAGTGATATAAGGAGGATATAGCATCCTGCACTGAAGCTCAATGCCACCTTGGAGCAGGAGGGCCAGGATGCCCCTCTCTGCCCCACCCAACCTGATCCTTATGGGAGCAGCATGCACCAGGCAGTGTCATTCTGTCATGCAGGCACCAGAGATGTCCCTGGCACATTAACAAGCACATCCAGGCTACAGCAGCTCAAGCTGCTTTCTCAGCCCAGCACTGCCTCCTGGACCAGCTGTAAGACATCCCTGCAGAACCAAACAGGAGCAAACCACCCACCCCAGACCCCAGACCTCAGCAGCCCCACATGCAGGCTCAGGCAGTGCTGCTGATGACCTCAGCACACCCTGCTGCAAAGCTTCCCAGCGATGCATCCTGGTAGAAACACAGAGAAGCAGCCAGAACTGCCAGCTGTGTAGGGCAGGAAATGGGGAATGGGTGGGTGTGTTTGCAGCACAGAGCAGGGAGCAGAGCTGGGGACGTGCCTGGTGCTGGCAGGATCCCCAAGGACCATGTCACCAGGTGCCCTGCATGGCATCACTCCCACGGTCCTTATGTCATCAGCTGGAGTGCCTTCAGAGTTAAAGGCAGCTGGGATCTGCCACGGTGGGGCCGTGGTGGGAAGGAAAAGCCCCCGGTCCCCACCCAGGGAAGTTCTGGAGCCTTTTTACAGGCAGAAAGCCAAGGGGTGTCAGCGAGGAGCTCTGCCCAGCTCTGGTGAAGCCAGCTGGGAAAAACAATATTTTCATAAAGCTTTCTTCCACCTCAGCACCCACATGTTTCCACACACCCTGGGCAACTCAGAGAGATTACTAACGTGAGCAAGGGACCACCTAATGACCTAATCTCCCAAAGTTATCCCAGTCAAGATAAGAGGAGTCAAAAGGGACTGGGATTTTTCTGGTGCAGGGAGGATTTGAGAGAAATTCAATGCTTCTTTGAAATCAGGTGGATATGGAACGAAATTTCCAGTGAACATCCATGCAGAATATTGAAATATGCACAGCTGCAGTGCCTGGACTCCTGCTGACCCTCAGGGTGGAAGGCTTGAGCAGGACAGAGCTGTGTGTCCCCCTCAGCATCAGAGATGTTGCAATCCCCACAGTCACTGTGGTTGTCTGCATGCACCCCGCCAGCCCAAGGCTTAATGCTCTTTTCTCTTTACATTAGCATTGCTCTGCCTGCTCGGGTTTTTTGGCTTCTCTGTGCTGCTCCTCCACCTCTTTCCCCCCCTTGTTCAGTGGAGAGGAGTGAAAGGAAACACCTTTGGCCGCAGTGAATAGGTAGCGGCTTTTGTACTTCCCTTCTCTCCCCTGTCCTTCCCAGTGCGGTAATGTGGGGATTTCAGAGATTTCCTGAGCAGCTGTAGGATGCTACACCTTTAGGAGCTCGACGCTGACTCCTCCACACCCTTTCCCCTTCAGCAGAACTCACACAAAACCAGGGGATTAAAAAAGAACAGCGGTGATAAAGCCAGCCTTGTGCTCACAGTGCAGCCCTGCAAGGGGAGGACACGGCCACGGTGCGGGGCTGGAGATCTGGGGGCACTTCTGAGGAGAGAGGGGGCAACTGTGGCACTCAGACAAGAGATGGGTTGAGCCCCCGCTGAGCTTGCGGGCATTCCTTGGTAAACTGGATGTAGATGATATTCACTAAGTTGGGGCTTTGCTAGATATATGAATGGGCCCCACGCTACAAGAAAGACATTGAGGTCCTGGGGTTGGATCTGGTAATCTTAGATCTTTTCCAACCTTTCCGATTCTATGACTCTACGAATATACTTGTTTTATTGCTTCTTTCTTTTTTTTTTCCTTTCTTTTTTTTTTAATCTTTCTTCTAAGCCGATGTTGGGATCTGGGCAGTTTCTGCCATCTGCCTGCGGAGGAACCAGCCCCGGCCTCTGTGCCTGGTGGCTGCTCCTCTGACACCTCTCCCATCACACTGACAGGGAGAAACGCTTTATTCCCAGCCTGTAATTCCTGCCTCTGTGTGTGGGACAGGCTCACACACCTTGTAACTATTTAACTTGGGCTCAGAACTCATCTCCTCATTATCCAGGTGTAATTACACTTGACAAAAGTACTGAATGCACCGAAGCACGAAAGCAAAAGGCACAGGGATTAAAGTGATACAGCCTACCACTGCCTGAACATTATGCCCCCACAAAGAGCTCGAGGAAGAACTCGATGGATAATTGCTGGAGGATCATAGCTATAATGACAGGGTGTGATCTCATGGGTAGCACCTGAGTACTCAGGCAATTATGGAAATTATAAAAGAAAATAAATTTCAGCGCTAAGATGGGAGCAGAGCGGGTTGTTCATTTATCATTTCGTTGTTGCTACTTCCTTAAGAGCAAACCAGAGAACCTAGAAGGTCCCTAAACCTAACAATTAACAGTGGGTTTTCAAAGGCACTTGGGGCCCAAGAGCTGCCACTGAATTTATGCGTAAGAAAGAAAAAAAGAAGGAAATATACAGAAAATCACAAGAAGTGTTGATGGCACGAGCACAAATCGCAGGGGACGTGCAGCTGCAGTGGGCATCACCCCGGGGGCCGGGTGGGAGCAGAGCTGTGCTGGGCCCAAGCAAACTTTGCTGTGGGTTGATGTGCTGTTGAAAGCCTGCAAGAAGGCTGTTGCAAGAGGACGGCGTGATTTTCTTGTAAAAGCTTTGCTGACACTGCTGGGGAAAAATCAGGGCCGGGTGAGGTGTTAGCACCGGCTGTAACTGTGCACCTGTCAGCTCTGCTGCTTTCCGTCCATGAATAAAAGGGGGAAAGCTCCTCACAACAAATAGAGGGAGACGGAAAATAAGCACGGAGCGAAGTGCTGAAAAACCACCTAGAACATTCCAAAGCTTCCGTACTTCCTTGAAAAATCTCAATTGAGCAACAACGGCGTGTCTGCCTCGCAGACCACTTACAAAAATCTGAGCACGGCAAAGCCAAGGCGTTAACAGCAGTGGGTATCTTAAATCTTACTCTGCCGACGTGAGAAACGCACATGCATTATTCTTATCAAGAACAAAGAAAGCAAAATACATATTTCATCACAACAAGCCGAACGCTGACCTCTGAATAAATAGCTATCTCTCATTAGCAAGCTCAAACTAAAACACAAAGCAAGCTCTACCAAAAAAGAACCATTACAATTATGCATGTAGGCACTAATGACACGTATCAATCAGCCTCACGTGCAACCCCCCCACCGGCATAATGCTGCCACAAATCAACATGGCTAGGCTTTTTTTTTTTCTCAAAGCTGATGGACAATAATATTCTCAAGAAAAACAAAAGAAAACAAAACAAAGCAGCAAGACTTAGTGAAAAGCTGAACGTAAACTTGATAAATATCTATATTTTAGATCAGAGCATATGCAAGTCACAGTATTGAGTGCTTCCCTTTATGAGCACTTTCCTATGGTGAGGAGAATGACAAAGCTGAAAGGATTTGCACCATCAGAGTTCGGACTGCTGAGTTCTGGGATAGGGTTGCAAACCGCCAGCTCTCTGCTGGGGTTAATTAGGACCTTGTGCCTTGTGACAGTGCCTTGTCATCAGTGGCTTTGCCCCAGTTCTATTAGCTACGTGTTGGACTCAATGCACTTTTCCTCCTCTGGTTGCCCCATTCCTACTGAGCCCTTGGCCGTGTTCTGTGCCTTGTGTGGGTGCTGACACTGTGCGCGGTGCTGCGCTGCATCGCATGGGCTCTGCAGGGACATGGGAGAGCTTGGGCTTCCCAAAGGCAACGCAGCAAAATAAAATCAGAATAAAAAGAGAAGAGGATAAAATAAAAGAGGATAACAGAATAAAAAAAAACCCCATAAAATAAAATATAACAACAAAATAATGACATCAACTAAATCTGCAGCGCTTTGCTGGGCATCCTTCCTATCTTCCGAGCGTTTTGGCCGGGTTGCTGCATTCAGCGCTGCCTCCAAGGGCCACGCTGCTCCCTGGGGAAGGCGTGCTTGGAGCAGACATCCATTTGTTGTTAGGGTTTGTGAGCAGTGCCCACGAGCCGGCCCGCCTGGCTGTCCCCAGGTGTCACATCCTGTCGGATCGATGGACCGTGACCGCCTGATGCAGGAACAACTGATTTTATCTCCTTAAAGGCAGCATTTTCTCTGTGGGTATAGTCACAATATACTAAATCTGCTTAAAAAAAAAAAAAAAAATTAAAAAAAACAACACCGTACTAAGTGCACCAAGGATTGTATTGTCACCGAAGGAAACTTCTGACAACTCGCAGATAATAGTTGAATCCATTCAGCTCTGAATACTTTCAAAACTGATCAGACCTCTTTCTTAAAGCCCTGAAGTGCTTTTAACTCCCACTGAAGCCAATCAGGGCTCTTTGAAAGCAGAGAATGGCAGCGGTAGCCCCTGGAAGATGCCAGCCCTGTTGGGGAGAGTGGGAGCAGAAAATAGGTTACCCCTCCCAGCACAAAAATGCAGATGTGAATTAGCTCCTCGCATGTAATGACGTTTAAAAGCTGCATTCAGTGAATCTTATTCAGAGCGAGGAACAACTCTGAAAGAAATCCATCAACATTAATTTGATGCAGACAAATAACTATTACTCAATGTAAGCAAAATTGCAGAATCGGAAGATTCACACATCCCGTCAGAGAGTTTTAATGATGCCCCCGCCCTCAAAACTCCTTAGACAAGAAATGGGTAAAGTGCTCCTTTCATTCAACGTCTCGTTAAAAAAAAAAAAAAAAAAAAAAAAAGGTAAAAATATGCTGAAATTTGAAAGAAAAGCGCTCATTTTAAGTAACAAAGAGCTATAAAAAAACCTCTTTGCTCAGGTTCTTCATTTCCGCCCCTCTCTCCTCCCGGGAGAAAAAAGGGGAAGCAGAAGGAGTGGGGAGCGCTGCTGGGGTGTGCAGGACGAGGGCATTGCACAGCTCTCAGCATGGGAGAAAGCGGGGGAAGCCCCGTGCTTCTTGCCCAGCAACACTGACTCTGGTTTTGGCTGCTCTTCTCCCAAACAAACCTCTTCATTTTCCCCACTGAAGAAACGGAACCGTTCCCATCAGCAGCGGCAGCAAGCAGAGCAGCACCGCCCGGTTTGGAGCGATGCACAGAGAGGGATCGCCCACTGCACTGCGCCCAGTGATGAGCTGCAAGGCAGAGGGAAGGGAAAGCTGTGTGCTGGGGTGGTTTCCCTATTAAAACTGGAAGGAATACCCTGTGTAGGCAAGATTTCCCTGCTAAAACCCGAGGGAATACCCCGTGCTATGTGTATCTCAAAGATTTGTTAAAAATAACAAATATGTAAAATAATGATATTTCAACCTTAATCGTTTTATAGGCTGCAATTAGTTTCCGTTAATCTGCCCAAACATCGCAGCGATGACAGCGCTTCCCTGTAGCCAGATAATAAATCAGGGTCTAAGAAGCAAAGAAATCTGAGAAATTTCTATTCAGTCCGATTCGTATGCTGGGAGAAGTAATTTATATCCATTCAGATTCACTTGGATATATTTAGGCTTGCATCTGAATTTGTCCTTAAAGTGCTCATGGATGGGTGCTGAGAGAGCAAACACTTGGCACCTGCTGGTACCTGTCTGTGCTGCTGCTGCTCGGTTTATTTTACGAAAACATGGGTGCTTTTTTGCCATCCCTTGAAGAGGGCACGGAACTAATTTTTAGCTCATTACGAAGGTAATCTTCCCTTGCTTATTTGACTTGGGCTGTTTCCATAACATCTGCTTTCATGCAAAGGCGCTCTGCGCTATATGTGTATAAGCAGAGCTCTATGTGGTTATATTCACATGTTGTTCGCTTAATGAAATTCTGGCAGTTGTCCCATGTTTGAAACACATCTGAACCACAGAAAACTCCTCTGCGCTGTTGCTATCCAAGAACCCAGAGAGGAGGGAGATGGCATCGCTCGTTGTTTCTTAAGGGAGCTGAGCTAAAAATATCAGCAAAAGAGAGTGCAGATGTGCTTCCAAAAGAACAACAGCACGCGGGGCAATGCTGGGTCATGTGCTGAAAGGTCTTCGATAGGGTAGTGCAGGAAGCAGTCTGCCAGCTCCTGCTGACATTGTGTCTTTGGGTGAGCTGTGGCTGCCATGCACAGCAATCTGGCTTTCGCCGTGCTCGTGTGCAGTCCTCCAAGTCAGCCTGAGCCCAAACCCTCCGCTTGTGATTTCTCTCCTACGTATCTTTAGATTTCAGCTTACGGGATGAAAAAAAAAATGGCAAAAGATTTCATTTTAGCCAACATACGTATCAAAAATATGTCATAGAATCATTGAGGTTGGGAAAGACCTCTAAGATCACCAAGTCCAGCTGTTCACCCACCACCAGTACTGCCCACTGATGACGTCCGTCAGTACCATATCTCTGCAGTTCTTGAACGCCTCCTGGGATGGTGATTCCCCCAACTCCCTGGGCAGCCTGTGCCAATGCATCACCACTCTTTCAGAGAAGAAATTCCCTTTATTTCAATTAGGCTGTTTGATCAGTGGAGGGGGCCATGAGGCAAGAGGGCTCTGACAGGGAACAGGAGCTGTCACAAGCTCACAGTTAAAGCCCTGTAATACTTTTCTGGGGAAGTCGGATGATGGGGCAGGGCTGCTCTTCCCCTTGGGCAGTGCCAAGGCAGAAGATGGCTTTTCCAAAGCCGAGTGCATTCCTCACTGCAAAACAAACCCTGCCGCATGCTTTTTGTCAATGTACAGATATCTGTTCTCCTTTTCACTGAAGCTGACCCAAACCCAAATATTTGCAGAGAAAAATGACCAGTTGGGGTATCGGGAGCTGCAGGAGAGCAGCGTGCGGATGGTGATGAAGAGGCAGAAAGCTTCTCAGCACTTACGCTGCTTGCATCACCTCTCGTGGGGCCACCTCAGAACGTGATGCAATGAGCGCGTTGCTCCACAGCACTGCATCACTACCAGGAACAGCAGCAATCAGTGGGCGTTCAGGTGGAGATACCCTGAGTCACAGAAGGCATCAGCTGGAGGAGCAGCTCGAGGACTTCGTGTTGTTGTGCCTTTTTTTTTTTTTCTTGCAAAAAGATGGACATTAATCTCCTAAGCTTTGTCTTGGCAAGATGAAAGTGCTCTTGTACCGTGCTGTTCCCAGCTTGCGAAGCTCAAGCAGATGCACACATACACAGAAAGTGCTGAAACTTGGTGTTTAACCAATACATTAGGATTTAAACATTTTTATTTGATACTTTCAGCCCAGTCCCGCTAGCAACCACATGTGTCCAGGACTTTAACACACAGAGCTATGAGAGCCAATCTCAGACCACAGCAGTGCCCTGGCTGGAGCCGAGCAGTCCTCATACCCTGCAGCCTACGTGAGCTGAGGCTGTGCCTGCACACTGTGTGTGTAGGTGTGCTGAGGGAGAGCTACTTGGGATGGCAAGAAAACATTTACCCACTGCTGCAAAATGTTCTCAGAAGACAAGACGAATCCCCATCCTTTAACCTTTTAATTGATTTTAATTATTTAAAGCCCCTTCGCTCCTTGCTGAATTACCAGTATGATACAATACTGTTGTAAGAGTCTCGATACCTTGTGAGATACTTAAATTTGAATAGCTGGGCAGCCAGTGCCTGCTCTGCCTTCACAGCACACGGAGAGACCTTGCTGTGCACAGCAAAGCCTGCTCAGCAGCATGATTATTCCAACAGGTTTCTTCATTTCATGGGGATTCGTTGGAGTGGATTCCACACAATGCTTTAAAAATGTTATGAGAGATTACTGTAATAAGGCAGAAGCCACTACGGCATTTAAGAAAAATTTAATCTCATTCTACTACCACATAAAATGGAGAGAAGTGCTGACATGTCAGCCCACCACCGGCCTATTGCACTAACCCTGCTTTTCCATGATACAGCTGCATGTTCCCCTTAAACACAAGTGCATATTCCATAAAAACCCTTCTCATCCTCTGCTCTCCCCAGTTCATCCCTGCAATCGGTTGAGAAGTGCGTGCTGGCACAGGAGGCAGCAGTGCTTGAGCACACGTGGGGTTATTGCCATGACTCATTGCTGGAGGGGCCATCCCGGCCTCAGTAATGTGCTGAATCCGTGCTGCTGCTCCTCTCAACCTTCCTGCTCTCAGCCGTGACCTCCCCAGGCCGTGCCTGAGTGTAGCAGTGCATGAGGGCACTCAGGTTTCTCGCTGCCTGCTCTGAGGCACCGCCAGCAGAAGGGTTGGTTGAGGAGGACCCCCAGACCTGAGGGCTTGGTGGCGAAGGGGTGCTCCTGAAACACCCGTGCATGCTCACACACAGGCTCACTGGGAGGCTTTGCAAAGGAGGAAGGCCATCCTCAGGAGAGGCTCAGGGTACTTGAGGCCTTGGGGGGCCTCCCCTGGCTTCTGTCTTCTCACCGCTCTCCCACTCCCTGTTGCACAAGCCATCCCCCCACCTTCCCAAGGCATCCCCCAGCCTTCCTGCTTCACGGGAGCAGGTTTCCTGGGGCAACCTTCATCCCCAGGGCTGAGCTGACTTACCTAACCCTGCTCTTACCCCTCCCTCTGATAACACTTGCCTATCTCATGCACAGCCAAGATATGAATTACAAAGGCAGTCACCTTTCCAGCCTTCCTCTGGAGAGACTACTTTTCTAATTCGGTCTCTCTGTGCAAGCTCTATGTGAATCATCACTCTCCATTGGTTAGAAGTGGCTTCAAAACCCAGCCACCTTTGGAAGATCTAGTGAGCTGCTGAAGAGAAGAACCCCTTTTCATAGAGGTTTGCACAGTGTCCAACTAAAAGGGACTTGCTTTCTTTTGCATCTCTGGACACTGTGGTTACACAAATGCCAAAGGATTGGCCCCACAGGTGTTAGCTTTGGCCCTGGTGCAAGAGCAATGATGCTGGGTGGGAGCAGCAGCCTGCGTGTTCACTACGGGGCACCCCAAATGTCTGCACCAAGCGGTTAAGGAGCTAGCACTGACAGGGAAGGGGGAACAACCCCTTGGTTTGTCCATTCCCCTGATTTATCTGAACTAACAATTAGTTGTCAAACAGTCCCAGTGTAAAAGAGATAGGCACAAATCCAAACTGGGATCCGCAGATTTGAATCTTGGCTCAGGCACAGATCTTCTGTTCATCCTTATGCAAATCAGACAACTCCTGCTTATTTCATCACAAAGTGGGAGGAAGGATAAGGCTTACGTAGCCTGCAGTACCTCCCAGGAGTATTAGGAAGGTTAATTAGTTAATGTTTCTGAAGTGTTATTATACAAGTGCCAAACAAAACTAACAACAAGACGAAAAGATGACACGACAGGGAAAATAAACAAACAAAGCCAAATTAAACATAGTTAGGGGAGGCGACTCTGATATTAAACATGATACTGTAGAATAAAAATAGAGGTTGATGTAACTTACATGATGTATAGAATATGCAATGCAAAACTGTTTGTTGGTTACATTGCATGTGGAGACTGATGCTAAAAAGCCAGCTTTTATTTAAGTTTTAGGCTTCTGTGACAGTGATTTATTTTAATGACATGCAGTGCTTCACTTTGCATTTGTGATTTCAAGACCTCTATAAGTTTATGTAAATGCTAGCTGCTAGGGCACAAGATAAAATCATGGCTCTTACTTACTTTCAGAGTGTCACATAAATGTGAAAAATTGAAGAGTTGCTCCAGGCCAGCATGCTACATTCTGACATTGTGAGAATCTCGGCATCCTACATACCCTGCTCTGATCAGGGAACATTTGTGCTGGCATGCACTGAGGAAAAGGCAGAAAGCAAAGGACAAAGCAGCTCATGTTGTCTGGATCCAGAAGCAGTGTCTCCTCATTCCCATGCTGCTTCGCTATGTGGTATGTAAGGAAACGGGGAGGAAAAAAAATCAGCAGGTATCTCAAGTGCATGAGATATTCTCAGTGGGATCCAAAGAAAATCAGAATATTTCTTGTGATTAAGTCACTTGGCAAGGTCAGAATCGATCCTCTCCATGCAGAGCTCTGGATGAAGGAGGGTGAGGGTTAGTTCAGAGAGAATCTGCATGGCGAAAACACGCCTTGCTCCATGATTTTGCCTGGTTCTACAAGTCAGGGGACTGAGGAAAAGTAATGAAAAAGAAACCCCAAAATCAGTACTCATTGAATAAATCCATCCATTTTAACTCGGGAGGAACAGGAACAGTGGCTAGCCCAGCACGTCTGCTCTCAGCTGATCACTGAATCACAGTCTGACTTTGAGCACAGCACTTTAATCTTGCTTAGCTTTGAGTTTCTCCTCCAGGAAGGGGAGATAACAGAGTACGTGTGCACCGGGCTTGCCCGAAGCAGAGCCAAAGGAGGCACCGTCCCTTGGCAGCTGCAAAGGGACAGCCAGCGCTCGGCTGTCCCCGCTCCACGCAGACACACAGGCTCAGCAACAGGGATGTGCAGTCAGCAGGATGCTCTCTGAGGACACCCAAGGCAGCACCGCATTCCAGGTCACTGATGCTTGCGAGGGTGGCACCAGTTTGCAGCCTGGCGTGCCCTCGGGCACTTTGAACCTGTTGTCCCTTTGCAGCTGCCAGGACATGTGCTTCTGTGCTGCACGTGCAGGAGGAGCTTATAGGTCAGAAAGGGCTGTACAGAAGGGTTCTGTCTGTTTCTACCCTTAAAAGTGATTGCTGCTGGCTTTAAAAATTTAGTTGCACTGCACTGTGTGGGACAATTGTCTCTTTCAGCATTACAGGCTGAAGGTTGCACTGGGAGTGGAAACCAGCAAGGCTTGCGTGGCTTCACTCAAAACTCTTGCAAATACGACTGCAAACTCCAAGGAATGTGCCAAGCTGTGTCAGTCATGCTGAGCCTTACCCCTGCAAGCCCCAGCAAACTGATCAAAGATGTTTGGTAGGCTTTTGTGCTTGCAGAGGTTTCCCCCTAAGAGCTGATGATCACTGCCTGAAAGGGACATTTATAACAACACCTCCTGCCATGCCGTGCTCAAGATCACATCCTTTTCCTCTCCTTCCCATGAACTTGCTGCGCATCAAGCTGAACAGGTTTAGTCCTTCCAGGTCCCACTAAAAGCCATGCTTAATAGCTTGTTTCATCCAGGCAATGCTGCTCAGGGGGACTTGTGACACGCACCAAAGAAAGAGCAGGATGAGCTAAAATGAAGGAGGCTGTCCTCAATTAAGTGCGTTTCTGCATCTGGCCCATCTTTTGCCTCTGGCATACGCACACATACGCATAGTGCATACCCGGTAGCAATGCTCAAAGCACCATGCAAAGGAAGAGAGAGGAAGAGGAAAGAAAATGTGATTATGGAACATCAGAGTGGATCTGATTGTGTCAAATTCCTCTGGAGGAAAAGACAGAGAGAAAAATTACCAGCACGCAGCACTTGAAGTCAATAAATGAAATTTACCCAATTCAGCAGAGGCGTCGGGGAAATCATTCTTGATTTGTCTTTGGTAGATTGACAAAATCTCTGTTAAAGTTGTTTTAATGCATTTGTAACCAGGCTTCCAAATGTGCTGAACTCAAGCCAGATCTCAGCTTACTAGGACCAGCCCTTCGTGTCAATCAGACATGTAGCTGGTGAGAAAAATGAACACTTTTCTGAGCTCCTTATTCTCAACTCCGGCAAAGAGCCCCAAAGTGTCTGAGTTTCACTCTGCTGAGTTTCTGAAGGAAAATTTGCTTACAGGAATGGAAAGGCCCCGTGGCTGCCTGCAGCACAGTGAAACACAGCCAGCCCCAAAGTGCCCCTACGTCTTCTTTGTACGGTGTCTGTGTTCATCAGCAGTATTATCATGTAGGTAAGCTGTGGGTTGAATTTGGCTGGTTGATAATGGAGTGAGATGTTACAAAATGAAGGTACGTTTTGCTCTCCGTGAGTCAACAACATTAATGAATTAATTCACTACTTAATTAATATACAAAACCACAGAGCGCTGTTGGCAGATTAACTGTCAGCAGGACACGTTGCTCAAGGGGTCATTGGATATTTCATTTTTTCTTCACTCTGCTTGTGTCAGGGACAGAGATCACATGTCAGGTGCTGAGTCACGGTGTTGCAATGGAACTGCTGGGTGCTGAGCTCCTTGGAAGGGAGCTGCTCTTGTCCTCTCCATCTCTGAATGTAGGAGGCAAAAGTCAGAACTTCATCCGACGTAGGGGACAGTGGAAACCTTCCTCCTTCTTTTTAAGCAGGCCAAAATATCCGGGCAGTCAACTCACCCTCACATGCATGTGCTTTATGGTTGAGAAACAAGATTATTTATATTCAAGAAAGGAGAAATACCGTATAAGTCAGCGTTGTAACTGAAAAGGAGAGCTGCAAATCTTACTGATGTGGTGTTTCTACAGAAATCTGGGAGACACAACACAAACTTTGGTCAGAAATGGGACCTGGAGCCCTCGAAAGGTTTAGTGAATCTTTGCTAAATTGCACATTCATTACTTGAAGATAAAACCTGGCAAAGTAGAGAATTCCGCAGTGCACCCAGAGCTAGGTACCCAGTCCAAAACACACGGAAGTCTTTGGGGCTCCTTCCATGCATTCCCATAGACTTCAGACAAGGGCTCGAATGAGACGTCCAGGATCTCTTCTCTGTGCATGACACAGATGAGGGTACTGAGGAGAGGAGTGGTTGTGTACAGGGAATACTGCAACTGGGAGCAAGGGGAAGACATGATTACAGAAAAAAACCTGCACCAGGCATCTTGCAAATCTGATTCTTTATCAGAAAAGCAATTTCACAACTATGTAAATACACAGTGATTCCGTGCATTTTTTTTTTTTAATCTCTCTCTAATTGCACAAGAGGCTCCTTTGCTGTAATGAAAAGCATCTGCCATTCTTTACCCACAGACTGCAACGTGCATTTGCACTGCGCTCTCTCTCTTACAGATGCATGGGGAACACGGAGTGGAGGAACTTGGTCTGTTGGATAAGCAGTTTCTACAGGGAAAACAGGGTGCAGGGAGTTCAGGGAGGGCTCTGACCCACTGTACCCTCTGCCCAGAGGCTGGTGCCAATGTCAGAACCACGCATGACTGAACGCATGACAGAGCTTCCCCACCTTCCAAAGTGTAACTGGACTCTTTTCATTCTACGCACAAAAGGATGATAATCCCCTGCCATAGTAAACCTTTAGATGAACCAGAGCCTCCTGTCCTTTTAGAAGGCTGAAGTGCCTTTCTGCTCTCTTTGCTTCTCTCCTCACTCTGACAGTTATCACTTGTAAGGATGAGCTCCAGGTCACAGCTGCTATCAGCAGGACACTTTTGAGTCAGACCTGCTTGACAAACCTAAAAAAATGTAAGGATTTGCTATGAGGTTGGTGATTCGAGTTATTAAAATTTAATCATAGTTATTTACCTATATCATTTTGGAGAACACCAGCTCTTGCATTTCAAACCATGGTAAAAATATGTTTCTAGAATGCAAACAGAAAAAGTTCATTAAAGGAGAGATACTGATGGCTTGTTTGGCTCATATTCCATCAGGAAAAGACAATTCATATTGTGCTCCAGATCTGCGTGCTACAGATTTAACTGGAAGCATTACAGGTGTGGTTAGAGGTTTGTATCTCTCATTCTGCATCCTGATTTGGGCTAACCTCTGCTGCTGGGCTCCTGCAGCCTCCTGCCCCAGCTGTGCCATGAACAAGGGAAGCACTGACCCCTGTGCAGCTGCACTGAGGTGTAAGGCTGCACTGAGTGGGATTTGGTCTCTAGTTTGCTGTGGTTGGGTAGAAGAAGGATAAACAGAAGCCATTTTGGCTGAAAGCTTTCCATAGGTTTCTGGGAGGGGGGAAGGAAGAAGAGGAGAGATCCAGAGCACGAAGCATTGGGGTGACTGATGAGTATAAAAGAAGATTCAATTGGTTTTGAAGAAGGATTGGCAAAGTTAATTCTGGTATCTCGGTGAAGAGCAGAGAGGAGATACAGGTGGAAGAACAAAGTACAGTTTTAAAATCCAAAACAAAGTATTCCCCATGAAAAAGTGGCAGCTTCCACTTTTTAATAGTATCTAAAAAAATAGCTATTTCAGAAATCAGGCAAAAATCCTGCTCTGGACTCAGCGGGCCATGAGGCATTGATTCCTACCTTCAATTCTCACCGGTGTCAAACCCAGTTTGTCAAACCACTGCTATCAACACACTTTCTCTAAGAGGCAAATAAAGAAAAGCCCAGTGAAACCTCCAGCTCTGTGCTGTTACCGGCTTGAGAGCTAATGATGGGTGAACCTCCAAAGGTCTGCGATGTCAGTGGGAGTTACGTGCCTGGATCAAGGACATGATATGACCCAGATAAATTGAATTCAGAAAGGTAGATCAAAATGTGGGGCAGCCGTCAGTGTTTCTTTAAAGATGATAGAGGAACGGTTTTTAACACTTCCGAGGAGTTTTGTTGATGTTCTTATGTACGCTCTTTGTTTAAAAAAATAAATACATTTTTCTTGCCTTCAAAATTCCAAGCTGCAGAAAATTTCCTCTTGTGATGAGAAGCATTCAAAACAAAAACATGTGGCCTGATTTGTCTTTTATAGAAATCAAAGGCTGTATTCTAAAGAGACTTCCTTTACCACACAAATGTAGCAGATGTTTTTTAAGATTATAGCTGCACAAGCAATCTACAGTTTGAATCTCTGAAGCATTTAAAGTTTTTTTTTAGAGGAAGAGTTTTTGTGTTGTACCGTGATAAACTGCAACTAAGTAGGAAAGGGGTTGTCTGGGACAGGTAATTAAGGTGATGGTGTACAGAAAATTTGGCCAGCATTGTTTTCATTCAGGAAAATAAAGTTATAAATGATCAAACTATCTAAGTCTAATGTTTTGATAGTGAGTCAATTAAAATGCATTTTTAATGCAAAAGTTGACAAGATTAATTCTATGGTAAAAATGGACCGACAGAGCAGGGTAGCCCAAATGATATATTTCCATATGTGGTGTTAATCATAGAATCACAGAATCATTCGGGTTGGAAAAGACCACTAAGATCCCCAAGTCCAACCCCATCCCACCCCACCATGCCCACTGACCATGTCCATCAGTGCCACTTCCCCATGGTTCTTGAACACCTCCAGGGACAGTGACCCCACCACCTCCCAGGCAGCCTGTGCCAGTGCATCACCACTAATGAGACATAATGTTTTAGTGATTACTGTCCATGAGTGAAGGCACTGTGTGCACTGGAGCAAGCAGGGCTGGAACTGAGGGCTGGGAGGGATCACAGGCAGTGATCCTATGTAGGTGTGTCTGGGTCGACCTTAGAGCAAAATGTTGGATCTTGATCCTTCCTTCTTGCCTTAGTAATGTTCTTTGCTCTAAGTGCAAAAGCTCATGGAGTTCCCATGTGACCGACCGATCTCCAGGAGTTCTGCCTCCTGGCCGCCTGTGAGACACTGCACTGAGAGCCCTACAAATCAGGTCCTATCAGTTTCCTAAGCAGGGAAGTGAGGATATAAACCATTTCTACAGCGCTCTTAATAGATCCCAAGAGTATTGGTCACTGTATATTCTGGTAAGACAATGAGAGGGGAAAAATGGGCAGGAGAAGATGAGGAGAGACAAGCCAGGTTGTGGAAGGGGGCAGCCCTGGGACACTCACTGTGTTTCACCCCCCTGGGCTCTGCAGCAAGAAGCTGCAGGGCTGTGGATGGGACATTCAGCCCATGAGCACAAACCCTGCTGCAAGCGCTGCCCAGGACATCAGCCCAACCCTCGCTGTTTGCTTCAGCATCACTATCAGCTGCACCCTCAATAGAAAATCAAGCACTTGGTAACTAGCAGAGGAGGTGGAGAATGTTGAGTTTCGTGTCAGAATTAGATATTGCAGTTTTTGCTCTCCCAGTAAATGTGAGAGTATTGCTGGCAGGAAAAATACATTCTGTTATTCCAGGATTGCTGTCCCATCACAGGAATTGTTTATTGATTTTTCTGAACTATTAACCCACTCTTTTCAGGAACACGGTGATGAATGGTGATGTGCGTTAATCCAGCTTCTCCAATGAAGCCTGCTGAGGTAGATCCTGAGCGTTACATTACCCAGTGCTCTGTGCAGGGTGAGCCATTGCCTCCAGGAGTAAACTCCCAGACCATCTGCAGGTGGTGGCATATGGACTGGGGCCAACCCCATGCCCAGCCCTGGCTGGAAAGCCCTTTCACCTCTGCACATATCCTTTGCAATGCCATTCTCATTTTTCACTTGGCAATTCTTTTCTTCTTTTTTGATAAATGTAGAAATGCAGCAGTCTTTTCCTACTTTGGGAGATTTAACTGTAACCTACTACTGGACCAGAGGAAAGCAGCCAGGGGAAAACAGAGAGGCAGGTGAGGGAGGGCAAGTGTCGCCTTTAAACCTCTTTTTGTCACCCATGTTGTTTGGAGGAAGAGTAACTTTCATGTTTTACTTCCCTTAGTGTTGGGCAATCCATCCTGAGTGCACAGCAAACATGCTCTTGCCCTTGCTTACACTATCCCTCGTTTTCCTGAGCCTTCTAGTTATACATTAATGCCCAGATGGGAGTTTCTGTTTGTTTGTTTGTTTGTTTGTTTAGAAGCAGAGCAATCTGCAGGTTTCCTGGTGCAAGAGTTCAGAGCCAGGGAGGAAGGGAGAAGTGGAGGGCAGGGGCAGGGAAGCAAAGGGCACTGCTGCTTCCCCATCAGCTCTGCACTTTGGCCATTGCTCCATATCATGCAGTGGGAAGTGGCTGCACGACTGCCCTTTCTCCTTTCCTGCAAAGCAGCAATGAAATTCTAACCTGGCCCCAAGAATGCAAGGTAAAGAACAAAACGTGGAACAAAATTGTTGGGTGTATGTGTAAAAAGATAAGAAGGCTTGCTGCACCAAAGTAGCGTTAGCAGTGATGCTTTTAGTGCATGCTGATAACTTGAGTATGCACTTCAGAAAAGAAGCCTTGGATTTACAAGATTGTCTCATGACGACAGACACCACCCGAGAGAAATTGCTCATTCCCATAATGACCACTCCATGTAAAAGCTGGCACCTCTTCTGGAATCTCCAAGACCAGTGCTCCTTTTTAAAAGCTCCAACATTCTAACTGCAATGCGTCACTACCAGCACATCATCTTCCACTTCTAGATGCTTTTCTCTAAAGACTAGAGAGGACCAGTATTATGATAATGAAATTTCCTACTGGAAAACAGCGTACCAAAATCAGACTTCAGTTACATCAGTTGGAATTATTTCACATTTCAGACACCAAATTGTCTTCCACAGCTATCATGCAGACACATTAATATTTTCCAATGGTTATGGGATTTAACATGATTTATTAACAAGGTTGGACCAAGCAGATAGGGTTTCTAGTCTGCTTTGGGCTTTTTGAGCCACTCCACATTCCAGGACTGTGTTTCCTTGCTGTTCCCATTCACCTATGTGAAGTCATAACTGTGGCCCAGCATTGAGAAAAAAAAACATCTAGAAATGAGCCATGGCTGATCTCAAAGGCCATCACTGAGCTTTTGATCACCACTCACACACAGTTAAATTGTGGGGGAAGATTTGTCACGATGCCAGCACAGCTGAGCTGCCCAGAGCTGACATCTCACTAAAAGACATCTCCATTAGCTCAGGCCAGCAAGAGTCCCTGCCCTGTTTAATTCAGGCTTCCTCGCTCTTCAAATGAGACATTTACTGGAAGACTTTACAGCAGTGCTTGCAGGCTGCTGAGTGTGGAGAGATTGTGTTCAGGGGAAGCAAGAGTAGTCATCTAAGAAAGACTGTTGGCGATGGGTAGGGAAATTGAGAGAAAAAAGCAAGGTCCTTCTAATCAGCTGGTTTTTCTCCAGAACTTCTATAGCCACGATCTCTGAATGTGTCCAAAATAAATAGGAAAAAATTGCTGATCTTGTCAAATAAATCCTGAAATAATATAGGTGTAGTGGAAAAGCTAAATCATGGCCTGAAGCAGTGATGGAGCACCTGGTGGGAAGGCAGGGCCAACCCAGGGGAGCTCAGGTGCATGCAATGTACCTGAGTGACTGGAGGGGTAGAGCCAGGATTCACCCCTTCCCAGACCTCATTTAAAGGTTGGCAGTGGAGGTGAGGGTATCTCTTGCTGGAGATTTCTGCCTACTTGAGGCCTTCCAAAGGTAAGTGGCTTTTTTCCTTCGTGTGTGCGGGTGCTGCATTTGGGCTCATTCTCATTTGCTGTAGCCAAAGACTTTGCTATCCCACTATTATTGCAATACCTTCAATACTGTTATAGCATTACAGTAGGATTTAGAAAATTAGTATTATGTTTATCATAGACACAGCCTCTTCCTTTCTCTGGTGAATCAAAAAAGAATCAGGGTGCTGATGATAAGGCTAAGAAGGAGAGTTAGCATCATTTCAAGAGGAGTGGAAACAAGCCTGAACCTGATGTGTTCTTCAAAATAAACCTTGGGGCTCTCAGAAGAGACCAGTAAGTACTGCTTGGATACAAGGGGGACAAATTTCACTTGCATGGTTCCAGCACTGTGCCTCGTTTCTTCTCTCTGAGAACCTGTGAGTAAACAAGTAAGTCCAGGATATTTCCCAGTTAGGTTTAAAAATCTAATTGAGATAATTGGGGTGAACATTAGTTGTCTTTTATTCCTCAGTTACAGTCAGGAGAGTGACCAGTCCTGGGAAATGCAGTCCACCTGGGATAGCTTATTTTTGTCCATTAATTAAGAAACTATTTAGACTGATGATGCCATCAAGCCAGATAGAACAGATCCTGCTACAGGTGGGTAGCAGCAACCCAAATGTTCTCTGGTAAGCTTGAAACATTTGCTGGGAAAATATTAAAAGGTACATCAAAATTCATTGCAAATTCTGCTCTTGTTCTCAGCTCCTTCTATTAGTTTCCCAGGAATACTGTAGCAAATTATTTCAGTGAAAGTCATGGGAACATCTGGGTTTTTTATTCTTTTTTGCTTTTATTGAAAGCAAGAGAATTCTGTATGGTTTGAAAAAGATGGAATAATTTTCTAGGAGATAGTGCTTTGTCAAATACTCATGCAGCACAGCATGGGGGAAGAGCTGCCCGAAACCTCTGGCCTGTGCCGTTTAATGAGGCAGACTGAGTGATCTGTTCTCTCTTCTGGACTGAAAGTCTGTTAGCTGAAACCAAACTCTAAATTCTTACCTACGAATATAATAATGCGGAAATCTAAAACTCTTCTAACAGTGAGTAAAAAAAAAACCAACAAACCAATGCCACACCACTATGTCATCAACAAAGTGTAATCAAAATAACACAGATTACATACAATTGATATGAACTACTCAAGACATTTCTTTTTTTCCAAAAAGCACATCTCCAGAGAATTACTTGAATGGTAACATGATCTGTAGGCAATTTCTGAAACAGACAGAGCAGTAAGATTTGCTGACCAACAGGTATGCTCTGTGTTACCAAAGGCTGGCAAGGAACTCCAAAACCACCACCATCACCTTCCACAATAAATGGCAGTCAATCAGGTTTTTTTGACCACTGGGAACCAGAATGGGTTAAAAACAACTTTCCAGCTGAGGAAAGCCTGATCTTTACATTAGGAATGGTGGCCTACAGGGGAGTGGGTGTCCGCTTCCACTTGCTTTATAATGCAGGCAGTGAGCAGGCCCTGCTCCCTGGTTCTCCTTGGAGGGATGTGGGTCAGGCTGTGAGCAAACTGAGGGCAATGGCTCTGCTCTGGCCATGCCTGAAGTCATTCTGTGCTTGTGGTGACTGTGTCAGTGGGTTTGTGGCCTGGTGAGAGTGTGCTGCTGGAGTTTTTCACTGGGACAGGAGATCTCCCAGGCCCTGCATCCCGCCTCTCTTCAATTTCTTTCCCACTCAATGAAGCTGTGCGGTTGTGTGACTTTCCCTCAGAGGTATTCAGATATACATATAAACCAGTTTGTTTAGCATGAAAGAGGGGTATTTCACCAGTTCTGCCTTGGTCTGCTCACCTTTCCCCTTAGGAAGAACATAGGGAGAATACCTGCTGGTTTAAATGAACAGTGTACTGTTCATATGCACATATATGTTCATGTTCCACTCACAGCAGAAGTAATTGCCATCGCAGACCAACCCACCAGGGAACCCACTCTGTAACAGCAAACCTGCAATAAGAAAAATAGAAAGAGAATAATTGATTATTAGGTACAGCTCAAAGAGCTGGTGAGCACAGCTTCTGTCTCCAGCAGTCCAGCACTATGTTTGGTGTGTAGGAGGGCTTTTGAGGGGCAACAAGTCAATGACTTGCTTCTGCTAGAGGACACTGTAACACGAGTCTACATGTTGCTTCTCAATTAATTTTCCACTTACATCTTCCTCTACGTGACTGTTTGCACAGAGAATTAATATTTGCAGGACTAATGGAACCATCCTGGGCATCAAGGAAGAGGAGAAAAAAAGATGAAAAAGAGGGGGAAGAGGACCCCCCCCCGCCTGTTCTCAGTGTTGTATTCAGCAGCTATTTCTATTAATTTGGCAAGTGTGTTGGGCTGGTGACTAAACATGGCTTATCTTTAGAATTAGATGATCCCTTCAGAGTTACTTAGAATAAAACACTCAGGGAAATTAAAAAACATATATCATATTTTACTAAAACCTCCTTAAACTGGCACACCTCCTCTTTCTGCAGTTCCTCTGGCAGTATCTGAGCCTGACAGAGCAACAAGAGACATTAGTTCTCAGCTGTGGACCTTGCTTCCTCTGCCTGGGCTACACTTCACACCATTTGTACCCAACAGGTACATAGATAGGATTGTGAATGGGAGCTTAAGGTGGCATATTCATTGCTTTTTACTATACTGGACAGTGGCTAATTCCAGCCCCTGTTATCTGTGATATTTTCCTCAAATCTATGTGGTTCTGCATAGAAAGTCGCTTGCTTGGGCACTAAGGTCAAGTTCTGCCTCATCAAGTAAATAAAATGCACTCAGGAATGAGTACCAAATCCAGCTGATGGAGAATAGCCAGTATGTTTGAGAGTAAGTTCATTTATCCTCCAGAGAAGTGGGAGTTGGCTGTGCATTGCCCACAGGACCAGTCCCCAGCCATGCTGTGCCCAAGGACCGTGCAGGGAGAGAAGGAGATGAAGTGGGCCAAACTCGTGCCAGGGAGCAGCTTAGCATTCGCTGTATAAACAGTTTTGTTCCAGTCCTGGGAATGCTTCCAGATAGGTTTGAATTTACTAACTTAAATGTAGCCTTGAAATCCCTGTGTCTGGAATGCCACTCCAACATTTCCTTTGCGAGCAAATAGAGAGGTCACATGGGCATAACCACATCAATTTAATAAAGTAGTCTGTAAAAAGCAAGCAATTATAAAAAGGCAAAACTTACTTAACGGGATGGTAACTGGAACCCTTCTATAAAATAGGTTTACATTTTCTACATAACACAGCAGTTTGTTCTTGCTGGAGAGGATTATAGTCTCTCCAGTTGGGAATGTTAGTAGAAAGCATATATTTATCTCTGAACTGTTAACTGAAATCATGTTGTTATACTTTATTCTAACAAGCAAGCATTCCTAGATGCATGGCAGGTCATAAAATATCATGATTAATACCAGGAAGTAATTCAGAGTAAGATAAGCCCTCTTAACCAATATACATTCCTAGGATTAGGCAAATGTTTGATCAAGGTGCAAGGCAGTCCAGAGGAAGAAGCAAGACAGAAGGGTGAAAAGGAGAAAGAGGCTGAAGGAGGGAGGAAAGCAATCGAGCTTAGGATTTGATTTAAGACTGCATTTTCATGGTTCCCTCAAATTCATCTTTTAATTTTCTAGTTACTTTTCTGATGCTGCAAATGTTTGCATTTTCTCTTTTAGATGAAAGTGTCAGCACTGGTCATCGCGCTATAGCTTTTTACATACATCTTCCATTTTTACAGACAAGCCTGGATGCAAATATTTGTAGTCTGGAGAAGTAGTTTGGCAACCTAATTTATAAGCGTTAATGGATAATTGTTAGCAATTAAATGTTTGATTACCCAACTGAGCCTATGGATCAGGTTGCTAGATTTCCATCTGCTAATAGCTGTGTGCACAGGGGATCATGGGGCTGGAAACAGGAGCAAAGACGGGGTGTAAAGATGCAAATCTAACTCAGCACATATGAAGCTCAGCTTGTGAGAAAACATGAGGCTTCACCTCTCTGTTCCTTTTGTAACTCTGCTTTCAAAACTGTGGTGCAAATGTCTGCAGATTTAAAAAAGCATCCACTGTATTAGAGATGGAAGAATTAGACCAGCGTCTAATTTGAAAGCCCAGAATTAAGCCAGTTTTAAATGGATTTGAAGCAGCCTTCTGTCTGTTTCCAGGCATGGGTATTATTCTGGGAGCTCCTGGTCTGTCACCAAAGGTTTGGCCTTTGTCAAGGGGTGAGGCAATTGTCCCACCAACATATTGCACAGCAGTGGCTGCATAGTGTACAACGATTTGGGAAATTTGGCTGGCTTTGTGTTTGTTTTCCCTCTGCCTCAGCTGAGTTGTCCTCAGTGACTGCTGTTTAGCAACTGTGCAGAGCGGGAGATGTGAGTATCACACTGGCTACTGCTGGGCCCTGCCTATTGACATTTGCAATCAAAAGCCCTGGATGCAGTGAGATCCCATAGGAAACACATGGCTCCCTGCGTGAGCAGCAGCTTTCAGAACTCCAGAGCTAAAAGGGAGGACTCGTTAGATGATGGGAAGTTTCCTGAAGTCTGAAGGAAGGCAAGATCCCCATCCCTGGCAGCATGGGAGCAGTACAACTACTCCACATCAATAAGTAATCTTAACATGGGAAGCAAAGGTTAATGACTAATCTGTTTACCTGAGCTTCATTAATCAAAGATTTACTAGAAGTCAGAATCTGATCACTGCTCAGGCACAGACAGCTCTGTTTCCAGGTTAAAGAAGACAACCACGCAGCCCGCACAAAGCGTGTAACTCAATACTGAGCAATTTTCCCAGTGTGTGGATGACAAAGGGGAGCATCAAAGAGAAAAGGCTCTAATCAGAGGGGATTAGATCGGGGCTGCATGGTGCAGAGGGAAAGCCTCAGTCTGCAGTGATATGAAGAAGAGTTCAGCTATGCCTAGCAGCAATATTATCAGCCATCTGAGATGATTATGGGGTATTCTTATGTCATGAAATATTATCTTGTTCTCCATTACAACTGACACCTCAGTAATAGCACCTGTAAAGATTAACAAGTTGCCAGGGGACTCCGAAAATACCCAGCACAGGGGTGGGGAAACATCAGGTGGCAAGTGCAGAATGCCTGGGGAGCTGCCCTGCTACCCTTCCTTCAGCACTGGTACAAGGCGTGCTGTAAAATGCATCTGCTTAATGGGGCTATTTAGAACTTTATGTGTGTTGTGACAGTTAATGTCCACATTACGGTTCTAATTATGATCTGGAGGTTGAAGGCACTAAAGAAAAAAAAAATACCAGCTTGGGTTCTTGGTGTTGACTGTTTGATGTGTAACTTTAACCCAATGATTTGCTCTCCTCCGTGCTCCTGGAATGACAGACCCTCTCTTCTTAAAGCAAGCATTGGAGATGACTTTCTGATGAGCCTGCTTCTTCCCCCCACAGACAACTACCTTACACACTGGCTTTGGGGACTGAGCAAACCAGATCAGAAAAAATTGTCTTAAGTAAGGCTGATTCTTTGAATTCAAGGGACAGTAATGCCTCTGTATGTGGGATTGTCACAGACGCTGGCTAGAAAAATGTTGGAAAATGCTCCACTAAACCAGAGAGTCCAATGCATTTTGCTCTGTAGTGGTCTGGGATTCTTTACATTGGTCTCTTGTTATGTCTCATGATTCCAGTGTTGTTTGCAACAAAGAAAAATAAGTGTGCTAAGCAGGGAAAGAGCTCACTGAGTGCTGAGCTCAGGTGTTGTAGTCACTGCTCCAGGCATGGCACACAGGTATTTCCCTCTGGCGGAGAGGTGATGCTGCTAGTGCTGCGTGGGACCTGTAGGCACTGCAGTCGGTTAGTGCCAATGGTTACAAAGTGCTGCAGCCATGCATAGCTACAAAAGGGCTGTGGGCAGTGGAACAGAAATCAGGAGAATCAAAGGCTGGACCTACTCCAGGATGCAGTTGCAAACCCATCTACTTACTGCAACGAGAGGGATGTGTTAGGAGACTCCCAGCCAATGGAGTCCCAGTCTCAGCTGGAACCTGCACCAAAAGTCAATTGCTATGGTAAGAGGAAGAGCACATATGTACATCTAGTATTTTAGAAGTGTCTAGAACATTTCTTAAGGTTCTGAACTTCCTCTCCACCACACTCAGCCTGCAGACCTGTGACTGGCTGTTGTTATCAAGTGTGGCACATTATTTCTCTCAGCATTTTTCAACCACCCAAACGGATGCCTCCTTATCACACAAAACCAAGCAAAACTGTTGGTTTGTGGACAAAGACACCAACCAGGTGCTCTCACTGCTCTATCTGTTCACCAGACGTGGATGTCATTATCAGCATGTGGCAACCCTGACATCATTGTTTGGCATCCCTCAAGTCCAGCAGGAGCGATGCGGCCTGACAAGGGAGATTCTGTTTTTAATAAATCCCATTTTGGCTAAAGGCAATGCTTCTCTTTCCCTGGAGAGAATGATCAGTTTCACGTGAAGCTGCTTTTTGCATGCACGGAACTGCACATGCTGGGAACTACTTGAAAAGTGGGAAAAGATGTCCATGTACAACCACAGATACACCTTTGGGCCAGGAATGGTTTTCAAAGACATAATTTCCCATTTAATGTTGTAACACTATGCATTATTTTAATGCTCTTTCTCCTCCATATAAATTTACAGCTCAGAGAAAGCATGCAACCACCCTTGTCACGAACAGAGCAATAGAAATAGAGAAATACAATCAGATGAGCATTTGGAATTTATTTTGGAGTGCCTGAAGCTGAATGAGTAAGGCACTCATTTGGGAGGTTTTACTTGATGATGTTTGGGTCTCCTGGGCAAGAACCAGGGCTCTCCTTTATATTGAGTGGGAACTGCATAGGGGAAGGAATTCAAGCCATCTTTGGAGATAGTTGGCTGAGATTGTGTTCTACCCATCATTTAGCACCAGTAGGACTTAACTGCATGCTTAATAGCATGCTACAGAATAAAATTCTTTGCATTCTTTTTCTTTGTGATTTAAATAAAAATGTATATATATATATTTTCTTCCTGAGAGACAACTGCAGTATCCCTGGCAATAGGAATTAATGAAAGATGCTGCAATCCTTGAAATCAATGTAGTTTCATTGATTTATACTGGTGTAGGAACTGACCTTTGTGTTCAAATAAATCCAATGATGTTAGAAGAAAAAAAATCCTAATAAATATACTTGACAAAATTATCAGAAGTGTCTATGTGAATTAGCATAAAATCAGGCCCAAGCTTATTCTCCTATAGTACAAAAGTAGCTGAAATGTTAAAAAGAAGCATCTATTCTTCATCAGGTAGGAGAAAGCTGAGAGGAGAATGAGCAGAGTTAAAAATCCAGCAGAGGAGGAAACTGTCTGAGAAGGAAGTGAGGAAATATCCAACTCTTTGCCCAGCCTGGTGTGGCACCAGCCTCTCTGCATTCCCATGTAATTCAGAAGGCGTATTTGTAGCAAATGAAGCCTCTGCAAAGGGAGAAGCAGACCCAGGCATCTCTGCCAGTTATCTATCTTGGTAGCTGTTTTTGCAGCTGGGGGTGCTCAGTCCCATGCCATTACCTGTGTGTTCACTTCTTTCCAGTCCCAGAAACGGTCAACAGTCAAATCAACATGATCCTGTTACAAGGCTATCACTTCTTATATATATTAAAAAGCCTTCCCAGAGCTACTTTTCCATTCCATGATATTAAGGGAATCAGCCAAAGAATCAGCCGAGAATGCACTGATAATGCAATTACTACAAGATTGATGTTTTTAAATGCACTGTTGTTGACAAAAAGCCCTCAGAAACCTGAAATGTTAATCTGTTTTTCTTTTGCAAATTGAGTACTGCCTGCTGTGTACATCCTTTTATTACTGTAGAACTGTTCATAAGCTCCAGGCTGCTGGCATTTATTTATTAAAAAAAGAAAAAGTATTAAGAAATAGCACTGAAACATTTTTCTGTTGGACTCCAAAACAAGAATAATTGGCAGATACTGGGGAAAAAGAAAAAAAAAAAAAGAAAAAGAGATCCAAAATTCTGGCCCTGAAGTATTGACAGACGAGAACAGAAGGAGCAGTGTCCGTATCCCCAGGGACTCAGAGTCAACGAAACAAAGCTGACTTTCACAACTACTTGTCTAGACAATCAAGGGGCTTTTAACAGACTGATGCTTATGTTTAATAAAGAGGCCAAACTGCTTGAGTCTGCATGAAGCTGTAGGAAATAAAAAGCAAAATTCCACAGAGTGGTGCAAGAGCAGTATAATATAATTGCAGGGGTTTCAGAACATAATCTTTATGAAAACGGGCAGCTTTCCTAGCCAAAAGACACCTTCTGGTGTCATTTATCAACAGCTGCTTTAGAAACCTGAGGTATGCTACAGTGATCATTCATAGGAAGCTTTGCTGTCATTAAAGACCAGATTTTTTCCACTTGTTCATTTTGCTCCTTCGAAAACAAGAAGCTGCACTATTATTCCTCTTCTAATCCTGAAACTTTAGAATCTATATAGCTGCTTTAATTTGAGCACTGCTTACTGTTGTTAATTCTGTGAACACATCTCAGAAGCACCTACAATGGAAATTTCCCCCAGATAGCTTCATCCCTACTTGGAATCAGGAACCATCTCTAAGGGAAAAACTAATTGGAATTAAGATTTCAATCACTATTACACCACTACATATGAGTACATTCAATTCTTTAAAAAAATAATTAATTAGTGACAGTCAGTTACTCAACCTGAGATTTATCAGCGTTTATTACACTGCCAAATCCTGTTTTCCTCTTGGGATGGGAAAGCACTTATTTTCTTAAAGAACAGCTTACAAGTGTGCCTCGATTTTCTTTTACTATAGCATTCTCTTATATAGAAAAACCCTTATTTCCAAAAAAAGGAGAAAAAAATATTATTTACATTGTCTGGTTACCTGACCTCCAGTTTCCCAGTTCCACCTGCCTTTTGTGGAAAGAAACCATCTGAACAAGACGCAAGACCTGCATGATGTCTAATAGAATACGTGGCATATGATGAGAGAAACAACACTGGCTGGCACTTGGTTAGTATTTATATGGGTTTTAATATTCTTGGGAAGAGCATGCAATTACTGCACTCCTCGAGTCTGCAGAGTGAGGTTTGAAGTCACACCATCCATACAGGAGTTGTAGCTAGAACAAACCAGGCTGTTACTGCAGCTTACAAGACATGCCCGGGGAGATCTGCGTTTGTACAATTCCTTCAGACAAATCATGGACAAGATAAATGTGATGGAGCTGCTGGGATGTCTGTAAGCAGAAGGTGGGGAGAATGACCCCCCCCCCCAGCAGCCCCAGCAGGGGCTGGGATCAGTCGAGCCAGCCCGCCTGCAGCCTCCTGTTGCAGGTTGGGAATCGACCCGGACTCCCCACAAAAATCGAATTGCTAAAGTTTTGTAAAACCAGATGATTTTGCCTTTTTTTCCCTTTCACCATAAACGTGGGATACACTTTTGTTTTTGCCAGCTTGCATACAAACCCTCTTATGCCTGCTGAGCTGACTGCTTTCTTATGCAGACTCTGGGCTTATGACTTTTCTACCACTAAGAGAATAACATGAAAACTGAGCACAGAGTATGTTACGGGTGACTTTGAAGTGCCAGTGAAAAGGTGATTTCTGGCTTGAAAAGATCTCCCAGTAATTTGATTATTTGTTCTCTAATTCTTTGCTCTTGCACATTATTCGTTTCCCTTACCCTTCCCATGAAGTTTCACAACCTGACAAAACCTCTTTACGGATTTCCATTTTTAATTTTATTGTCGTTGCTTCTCTCCAGGTAGGAAGGCCAGGGACTTTCTGCTGGCTCCTGCACTCAAGCCATAGCCTGAAGGCATGGGTTGGAGTCTGCACCCTGTGTGCACTTCTGTGGAGCTGGCTGTCCTCAGCAATAAAGACAAACCTATGTCCAGCTGCATGCAGAATCCAGACTTTCTCTGTAGCTGACAGTCTTTGGCAAGCAAGAGAGACCCTTTTTATGCGAACTTGAACGTTTAAAAAGCAGTAATAAATAGATGATAGCCTTAGAGGTGTGATTTATTTGTTTTATGAATCACAGAAGAGTCTATAACTCATAAAAGATTAAGGCTGAAGGAAGTTGTATGGCTCGTGCATTACAAGTGGAGATTAATGTCTTATTTCATGAAGCACCATCATTAACCAGTCTACATTACGGTAGTTTAATGCTAGTGACAGAAAGAATTGACTTTTAACATTTTCAAAAAACTCTCCATTTTGGTTTGTCTTTGCCAGGGAGAAATCTTAGGGAAGAGAGAGAGATTGCAGGGAAGAAATCCTATCTCAGTGCCGGTTTGAAATGTTTTCTTACTCATACACCTGCGCCCTGCGTGGTTGTTGTGGAGATCCACAGGATCAACACGAGGCAGTCAGGACAGCTGTACCCCCACGTGTGGATGGCTTCAAGGCATCTGAGACCTGGAGTCATGCTGAGTCACCCCAACTCGACTTTTCTTCATTAGAGTATCTCGATTTATTTTCTTATCAAATGGCTAGAGCAGCTTTTGCCACAAGCACCCTGCAAAGAGCTCAAACAGTCCTCTCCATCTACTGTGTCACTGCGCTGCTCCCATTTTGTATCAGACAAGAATGGCTTTTCTTTACTGCTTTCAGGGCTTCTTCCTTCCCAGGGCCATAATTAGTTAAATCTCATCATTCATGGGTATCATCATATTTATTCTTGAACCGCGGATTATGTCCGCGAGTGACTTTATCTTTCATTGTAGTGTGCTGTGTCACAACACTGCAATATTGAATACGATGTAATTTACTAAAATCTATTAAAACACTCCCATTTTAGAAATCCATTACATGCTTCCTTGTTCTTATTACCATATCCAAGAATGCCAATGCAACAGGAGAATTAACTTGATGAACAGTCCTGCAAATGTGCCGTTACAAGCTGTTTCTAAAACATCTTTCAAGGCATCTCCGTCAGCTCATGGATTCTCTTTGGTTTACTTTCTTTTCTAGAACTATTTGCTAGCCCTTAGTTGTGGTAAGTGATTATTTGTGCTTTCAAACAAACTCCATGAAAAACGTTTTTCAAGTGGAGATCAAAGAGCAAAGGCAAACATAAAAGCAGTCTTATAAAAACTGTGTATTAAAAAACCTAAGCTCCATCCATATGCCAATTACATCCAAACCTCATGGCCTCATCCCTATGAGGCTTCTTAAAGGTGATAGAAATGTCAGATGAAACAAAAAAGGGATGCATTACAGAGAGGGAAATTAACAGGGAGATGGGAGGTGGCTCTGGGTAACCTTTGACAGAAGAGTTCTGGTTGGGATGTGCAGCTCCACGGAGCAAAGCTTGCAGCACAAACTGTGGTCCCCACTTAGAACAGTCTGAAGGCTGTAATCACTTCTAATGGTTGCAGGTGCCCTTAAGGAGAATTTCCAGAAGCTGGGGGGTAAAACAGTGCCATAAGCCTGAAAGAGCATGGAAACTCTTCCGTCCTTTGGAGGATTTGTTCTGAAGAGCTTGAGGGATAGTTCATTCTTCATAGTTATACACTTCTAAAATTCATACGTACTATGAGCTCTCATGCATCCCCTTAACAGTTCTGTAACCAGGTGGTTCATTTCATTGACTGTTACCAGTTGCCTGATGGTGGGATAGTGGGGCAAGTCACAAAGAGTTCCTTCTGGGACAAAAAGTCCATGACCATTGAAGGTGACAGACTCTCAGGTGTCTAGAGAAATGATATAGTATCAATGATAGTGGATTTAAGCAAAAAGCAAAAAAAGGCTTCAAGGAGTGCAGTTATTTTAGATAATTAAGCTCCTTGCACTTGCTGACTGCAGTCGGTCCAGATTGTGCTGCCATCTCCATGCAACCATAGCAACTTCTTCCTTCTGTTTTGTCCCAGATTAATGTGAACACCTGGAATCAAAAACCTGAGGCTTGCGAGTAAGGTACATAAAACTTTATTGATCCTTTGCATATGGCAAGGATCCAGTCACACAACAGTGATTCACTTTCCAAAGCTCTGCCTCAGCAAGGAGCAGTGGTGGTATCTCCAGAGAACACTCTCTTTGACTGCTTCAAAGTCCCAATCAGGAATATTTTAAGGAGATGACTACAGGAAATTACACATTCCTTCAAGAGATATGAGCCTTCATCTCTTACATTTTAGCAAACTAATATTTTTAAAGATAGTTCACAACTAAATATGTTTTTGTCTTGCTGGTTTTTTTTTTTTACAGGGCTCATTTCAACACTCTGAAATTCATACATGCCACCAGGGTTCAATGGAAGTAGCCTGTGGGCAATTAAGGTAAAATTTTAGTCTTGGTCATATGTGACTGCTCCTATAAATGTGGTGAAACACAGTTGGAGCACGTATCCCCAGAGAGTAAATAGGCAATGCTTTAAGGAAGCCATGGAAAGATAAATGGATGCAGAAGAGGTTCTGGAATTTTGCTTAAAATAATTTTTGCTTTGCTTTTAATGATCAAAACCATTCCTCCCACTGAACCACATAAAAAATAGCATTTGTGTCTGTGCCAAAGGTGGAGCATAGTATAGACCCACTGAAATAAAAGACAAGTGAAAAATTAATGAGAAACTGGAAACCAGCAGCTCCCACCCTGTGAGCAGTACTCTTTTATATACTTCTTCCACAGCAAGAGTCTCAATGGGTCTAAAATCACAGTAGCTCCTTTGACTTCAAAGGAGATGCACCAATTGAGAAGGAGAGCAAACAGTCTGGAGTGCACTGTACCAATCTGCAGAACTTAGAAGGCGGAGAGAGCCGCTAATACAACTCTATCACCTCTCCGAAGAGGGAATATTTTTATTATAAAACAGTTTTAAGCAAAGGGGAGAAGCATCTACAGGTGATGTAGCTTCCACCAAGGCACTCATCATCCCAAAGGGGATGAGACCGAACCTTTAGCTGCAATTTCTGAAGCTAGAAAGACACAGACATGTATGGCAGAGAGACCTGGGAGATGCAAGTATTCTTTTTCTGAAAACCCTCACAGTCCAAAATCTGCTGCAGAAGAAAATAGCAATCTGAGATCGTCCTTTCCCAAACTGTGCTGACTCCCAACTTCATAGGAATCAGCAATGTCCTAGATTATGTCCTAGACTGGTCTTTTCTTCTCTGACTAACTCCAAAGAACCCACTAATTGATTATGCTTTATCTAGATATATGATGTTTAAAACACTAGTTCCTCATGCTGTTTTTTTTTTTTTTGGTGAACTCTAATGAAATAAGTGGAAACACTCTGTCTGTTCATCTGTTTAGCAGTCATGTGAGACATTTTTCCCCAAAATGAGAATTTATGGGCATGAGATCACAAATGGCTCATAGTATTAATGTGTGTTCTTCTGTTGTTACTTATGAGCCAAAAAGAGCTGTTATGTGCACAACATGCAACCAGAAATCCAAGGGATTTTCCTGATCTACTGTCTTTCCTGGTATATTCATATAATAACATTTGTCTACCACAGTGTGTGTAATAAGTTTGCTCTCTATTTTTGAAACAGTGCCTTTGCAACCTGGGGAGTTCATTATCACCTGCTCACTCCAAGTAGTACCTCTCTAAACCCACCATTTCTTAGGAGCTGGATATATGGTGTTTTAATTGCATATCGTTAAATGCCTTACTGATACTGTATATTCTCTGTGAAGTCTATGGGGCCGTAATTTCCTCCCCTGTAATTAACTGAGTTCATATGGCAGCTCTGGTAAAGTGTCTTCTAGAAGGCAGGGAGGTAAAAAGAGCCCATACCAGGTCTGCATGAGGCCCTTGTTTATGCTAGTACCTGAGGTCTGGCTGTGCTGGGTTTGTGCTACTGTGACGGCACAGCTGAGGAGCCAGGAGTTGGAATCCATGATCCTAATGGGTCCCTTCCAACTGGGAATATGCTATGATTCTATATTCTAAGTCAGCAGCGTCACACCACTTGTACTCATGGCAGAGGAAACCTCTGCTCTGTCCCTCTGCTTCTCATCCCCTGGTAACCTCTATCTATATCCCATGCTGCTGCAGCTCCTGGTGGATAGACACCCATAGACCAAATCTCCTCTACTGATTCTTATAACGCTGGTAGGAACAGGACCATCCCTGGAACTTCTGCGCCCCTGTCAAAGTAGGTTGAAATTGAGCAATGAGTTGAAAAGTTATTGAGGAGGGGAGGAGGATGTAGACAGAAATGCACGGACACAGATTGCATAAGCCTCGTTCCCATGAGAAACCAGGCTGAAAAACAAACTGTCCTAGCATGGATTCTCATAACTCTGCCTGGTAAGTAGGTCATGCCAGGTCTCAAACTCAAGTAACTTTCCCTTTATCCTCAATTAGGCTCTCCTCTAGGAGGCAGCCCTGGTTTCAGCAGATTTGATCCCTCAAGTTCCTGCTCACTGAGGCATCTTTATGGAAGAAAACTAACCAACCCTCTCACAGGTTGGTACAAAACAATGTCAAACCCCACCACAGACTAAGACCACGGCAAAGTCTATGACTCTATGACTAAGACTACGGCAGTCAGAGAACTAATAAACATGCAGCAAGCTGCCATGACATCAACTGGCTCCCTACTGACCTACTCTCTAGGAGATCAAGAGGTCTAAAACAATATTCTAGGTTTCTAATTGAACTATGATTCCCTTGAACTGTGGGATTTTTTCCCATTAATGTTAATGGGTATTATGATTCTGACCTAAAACAGAACTGACATTAGGCTTTTTCCAAGAAACAAAATATTTGCCTCCTTGCCGCAGCGAGGCACTCTCAAAAATAATCTGCCCAGAAAACATATCAGTATAACTCAGTTCAATCCCATAATCTTGATCCTGTGCGCTCTTGTCCATGCATTGATCTCCAGTACTATGACAAGACCTACTAAGCTGCAGCTCTAATTTTTTTGGACCATCCCAGCAGATGCATGCATCCTTTCTTCCAAACCCTGTTGGCAAGCGTCAGCCTTAGGCACGGACTGGGCATTGGTGAGGGCTGTGGCCATATCCTGCCCTCTGGTACATCCCCTAGAGCTCCCCCAGAGCTGCCATCTCTTTGCCTTCAGAGCAAAACTTCATTTTACATCTTTTTCATGCTTGCATCAGCTCCTGCACATGAGATGGGCTGCCCAGACATCTTCCCTCTGACCAGGTCGCAGCTGGAAGGCAGCTGGAGGTGTTGCAGTAGGAAATTCTACACGCTGCCGTATGGAACAGAGAGGATTTCTTCTAAGTATCAAAATGTTTTGGGAGATCTTCCCTATATTTAAGTAGGAATTGCAATGCTGTATGCTGCATCCTTTACGAAAGCCAAACCTGAGACCAGATGACCCAACCTGGGCTGTCTTCTGGGCATCTCTGCACTTTGAGAGAGAGTGCAGGCACGATGCAGCTGCTCCAGGGGCCTGAAATCTGCCTGCAGAAGCTAAGCAGCTGGAGGACTTGTGAACAAAGTGCTGGTGATGCAAGACAAGAGCAGTCCAAATAAATACAGTGAGAAACCCCGCTCATTTCACCAGATACATTTACAGAAAAAAAAAAAAACATTCTTTGCTTTTCAAGGCATAGAGGAACTCCCATCTTCTTTTCTCTGAGAGAAAGAACAAAAACAGAAACTTCTCCAACTTCCGTAGTTTGCTGATGGCTTTTTTTTTTTCCTACGGAAACTCTTAACAACATACAAATTCTTAATGAAAAATAGACCCTAATTATGCAAAAGGAATCCCCAAAGTTGTTCGCATTATACTCTCACCATACAGAAAGCCCTGTAGCATCACATTTATTTTCACCAGCTACTTATTTGGTCAAATGTGTGCAAAAGCTGTCACATAACATTGTTCTTTGTGTACTTATCCCTACAAATTTCAAAGGAAAATTGCTCATCAGAGTAATCAGGGGTTGGTGAGCGGGCTCTTTCTGTGTGTTTTCATCTTTATACTCGGTGACTATGAAGTGTTGTCACACGAAGCGATGCCTGCTCCTCGCACAGTCTGCTGTGTTCACTTTCTACATACGCTTTCCATAATGTTCCAGTGAAAGGCCACAGTCTCGTCCAGTGCAGTGGTTTGAAAATGAAATCTGCAGATTTTTGCTTCTAAATTGGACTAGTATCTCAAATTAAAGGACTAATAGCTTTACAGCTCTACCCCTTGCGAATTACTCTGTGAGCACAAATACTGCAAGAGCCAAATCCTCCTGCAAAAAGGGATGAGCATAACCACAATAAAAAGAATATTCCTTTAAGTAACAGTTAAAAAAAAAAACACAAAACATGTGCACAGTTGGGCTCATTTTTGATTTCCATACCAAGTTACTTCAATCACACTTACAGCTCTGGCTATTAGTGGAGGATTTTACAGCCCTTGTTACCTGCCTTACATATAGCATTACGACTATTTTGCTGGGAATAAAAGGGGAAAGGGCTCAGCTCAGTTACAAAAGCAGATATTGCTCTGAAAAGGAGACAGAATCCTTCTGTAACCAAAAATAAACTGCAAATTAATTGTAAATTAATTGCAAACAAACAAACAAAAAGCACACATTTATTGAGATGGAAAAAAGAAAAATTACACTGTTTGCATTTTACCTGGGCATGGAAACAATGGAAACAACCAGCCTTCCTTCAGCTGATCCCTTCCCCTTAGAACTGTTCTTTTTTTTTTCTGTCACCTAAAAATATGTTACTCTTTTTGCCCAGCTGATGAAGAGCCGGGCTCCTTTTCTTCCTTCCAGCAAGCCTCAGCTTGAAACCAACAGAGCCAGGATGCTCTGCTTCTCTTCCCTGCCAGCGGTGTGAGCTGAAAGGACAGGAGTTCTCCCTCCTAATTTTAGCCACCAGAAAGTGGGTGTCAAGTGCAAGCTACTGCTATAGGCGTTCTATGACTGACATAGTGAGAAGAGCCCCTTGGAGGTGCCATTGACTACCGGTGACTAATTTAGACTAAACACCTATAAGTAGGCGAGATGAATCCCACCCACAGAGTTTGCTTCTTCCTTGAGGCCAATTAGATGTAAAAGCTGCTGCACAGTGATCTAGTTTCAAGGCTTTGAAACAAGGCTTTCAGTCAAAAATGCAAATTCGGTGAAAATAAGACCTTTTTGTGGGAAATGGCTCATTTCTGATTCCTGCCTTAGAAAGATTTTTAGAAGAAAACAATAGGTGTGGTTTTTATAGTTTCAAAAAGCAAAATTCCCATTTTCTGTATGAAATGAGTCAATGAGTCTTGTGTTTGAAATTCACATTAGTCTACAGTCATTTAAAAAGAAAGGGTCGACATGAAAAAAATCATCCCAATTACCCATTGGCCCTTATATTTAAAGCATAGGTCTGCAAAGGAATTTCAACCTTTTTCTTTTCATCTCAGTTTAGGTGAAAAAAAAATAATATCTTCAAGCTTCTATTTGAGAAAGAAAAGCTATTTCCAGTATAGCTTTAGTGCTTCTCCTAAAGGTGGATCACTCCTTGTGGGAAGCCTGTAGATAACGTCACCTGTGCCCAGCTCCAGCCCAGCCAACTGGGTGATGGGTGCCACTGCAAATATGTTGGCCATAAATAAATATAGTGAGAGGTGCAATTGCAACTGTGTTTAGCTCATGCTAAAGGATGCATTAACCTGTGCAGAGGGAACTTGTGCTGTGACTTTTCCTGCAGCTTAGTTTATGCTGGGCTATCTGGGAGAATTTGCAATGTAGCCTCAGGTTTCAGCTGGTAAGAGCAGCGCTGTCCTGCTCCTTGCAGACGCACTTTCCATGCCACAAAGCCCCATGGTGCCCTTTGGGCTGTTGCCACCACTGAACACAGCTGCACAGAAACCAATATTGAAAAACAGTTAACATCTCAGCATGAAAATAGGCTGTACAGCATATGCTTTTAACATTAAAAAGAGGAAACATTTGAGGGAAAAAGATGCAGACCTGGCAAGTTTTTCTTTGTGGGGGAGAAAAAAAAAGGAAGAAGAAGGGATGAGGGTGAAGACAATTTGCAGCACTGCTGTGTGCAGACCAGCACCAGCACGAGGAATTGCACTGGTGCAGAGCAATTTGAGAGTGACACCTGGGAGTCAGTAGAGTGGGGATTGGGGTAGCCGGGTGGTTTGGTGCAATTTTAGATTGTCCCCAGCTCCTGCAGCCCCACAGGAAGCTCAGTGTTCATTAATTTCAACAATTAAGTTAGGAGTGTGTTTTGGCTACAGAGAGGAACTTCAAAATACTCATTGCGTGGATTCCAAAAACGATAAGCAAATAAACGGAACATCTTTTCCTTTATTTTTTTTTTAAACTGGAGAAGAAAAATCTTCTGTATTTTTGAAACCAGTCTCATTATCTTGTGATATTTGAAAGGTTGGGGCTGATACTGCTTTCCAAAGTAAAGAGGCACAAAACAAGGCCTACAGCGTCAAATCTCATTCTCATTTCTTCAGCGGGCCAGCATGGATGTAGCTGAGCATAACAGCATGCCCACGGGAAGGCAGCAAACAGCCCTCCAAGGGATGAATGGGATATTGAAAACAGCAGGCCACCATCAAATTGTTTAACCAGCAACTTTGCGATGAGCATTGTTCACCCAGCAAACCACTCCGTCTGCCATCTTGGATTTGCCTTCTGACTTTTAGGCAATATCATTTGCAGGCCTCCTCATGAATGCCAGGCTGACAGCCCTGCAGGAAGGCTGACTCAGAGTCAGGAGAGCCATGGAGAAGATGCTCCCTGTCCAGGCAAAGCCTTGGGTATGCCGCCCTTCCCTTCTGAAGGCAGCAGTTTGCTGGGAACCACTATGAGCTTCTGAGTTCATGGGATCAGGATAAGGGCACCGGGTTACATCTTGTCGTTTCTAATGGAGATAAATAGGTCATGCGGTGATCTAAGGATTCATTGGGAGTTACAGGCAGGCTGTGGTATGTCTTTAATAAGGAGACAGCTCATACTTTGGATCCACTTTGCCTCCAGTCCTCTTTTCTTCTCTACCTCCTGTGTATTTGAATGCTCACACGCACACACACACAAACCACAGACATGTGGACTAATCACTCGCTGGACTAAGTCTGTTTGAAAAACACTTTCAAAGAGAATACGCTCCTCCTGCCTGGTTGAAAGTGGGGGAGGGTGGGAGGGAGAACAAAAAACAAAAATTCAGAAATCTGAAATACTTCTGAGGATGCCCTGGTAGAAGACAAGGAATACTTGAACCTTACTGAGATGCTCTTATACCAGCTTAGGACCCATCTGCTCTGCACTGTTAGCTGGAGTTTGGCTTCCAGGTGTGGGCACTCAAGTTTAATCTCTCTGAGTGCTACTTTTATCTTCTCATCTCTCTGTTCCCTTTACTTCTTATTTCCTTAAATCTGGATAGCTTTACATTTCCACCCCATTGAATCCACATCCAGAACCTCCCTCTTTCATGTGTGGCTGTGAGCAGTAAGGGGATGGTGGGTAAGAGTTTTGTGTACTTATATCTATATATCTTGTGGGGACTCTGGGTTAATATTTTAATCAGCCCAAGGTAATACTTCAGGGTGGCTGGGTGAAATCAGAGGGAAACCCATTTTTTTTAATCTTTGTTACTACACACAGGAGAACTGCACAAGGATGGTCCCTTTCTTCCTCTATACCCATGTCAACAGTGCCAAGTGGAAAATTTGCATGTGAGAAAGAGAGGTTGCTTTGAAGTTATATGAATCATTCTGAGGGGCATTGCCCTACCTTGCCTCATCTAAGTCATCTCCTCTATTTCCTCTTCAAGGTGTCACGTGAAAGCAAACCACAACAGCTTGTGCCATCTCTTGCTCAAGTAGCTTATTTTTGTCCAGCAGTGAATACCCTTACTTCCCCCTTTTGATGGATCAATGGCTCTCCTGAATTCTCTTACTGTCCTGCAAACCTAACTGTGTCTGCACTGATGGCATCTTTAAGAGTCAATCAAGTGACTTGCTCTCATTTTTATTTAACGCTGACATTTTCATCTGCGGAGGGAGCATGGAAAAAAAATGGTGGAAAAATAAAGGATGTACTTTCACTTCAGAAAGGCTTTCTTGACATCACAAGTTCTGTTGTGTCCCTGTTTCCAAAATTAAGCCAGCCTGTACTGGGCAAAAATATCAGTCAGTTTACGCTCAGCTTTTCCCTATCCTTTTTTCACTGTGAAGGCAGAAGGAATGAGGCTGCGCCTGAGCCCAGCGAATGTGGCTGCTGGGTGAGCAGCTGCACTGCTGTGCAGGGGGGCTCAGCCCAGGGAGCAAAGCACCAGACTTTGAGTAGGGATCTTACAGCCCTAACTGAGGGAGAAAACATTTCAGCTCCAAAATAGCACAAACCCAACAGAAATGTGCTGGAGAGAGGAGGATTTTGAGGTTGTGCAGTTTAATGCATATTTATCAATGTGCTACCAAGAGCTGATATCACCCACCTCCATCACCAAACCGGTGGTGATACTGTTCTGTGCACTGTGGCTTGGGAAGCAGTCGTCTGAGCAACTTGGAGTCCTGCAGCTCCCCAGTGGTGCTGTCCTCCTCCTCCCATTTCAGACAGGGGCAAAGCAAAGCTCCCTGTCACAAGTGACCGCTCAAGGCTTCATGCCAGCACCCTCCTTTAGGACAATATCGTGTTCTTCCTCTTTTTTCTGAGCCAAGAGCAGGTCCAAACTGGAACTTCAAACATACAACCAACAGATGTGAACATCAAGAGCCCCAGAAGGCGCTTCGAATCCCATGATGCCCAAAGAGGAACTTGCTCTGTGAAGTGTTTTCTTGCATGTCCCCGCAGATACTAGAGATCTCACGAGGATGACCAAGCTGATAACATTTCCACTGTTCAGAAGGAATACTTCTGCAGTCAGAACAAATAAGGACATTTCTGTAACTGCAAGTGTAAGCCACAGCTCTGCATCAGCCCCTCACTGAAGAGCTGCATCTTTCCTGACCTCACACCCCACCTGGATCCGCCTGCCACCCTTCTCACTCACCATCAATTCTAGCAGCCATGCAACCACTTCTTGGGCCCAAATTTTGTCTCTCTGTACCTGCTAGCTGCGCCATGCCCACCCGGTGTTCAGCTCTTGGGGACATCTGCAAAGCATCAACAGAATTTTTATTAAAGTTTTTATTAGCCAGAAGGGAATATCTCTTTAAAAGGAGAAGCTGAATAGATTTATTTTCCCTCAGGCTGCTGAAATACACCAATATTGTCACATTTGCTGAGGCTACTTCCAAATAAATAAGCAAACCCCCCAGGCAGACTGGGAGGTGATGGAGACCTACAGCTGTGGGGTGTAAAATTGGAATCCCCATCCAGCAACATGCTGCGGGGCCACTCCACTTGCACAACACACAAAGGAAGGAAGTTGAAAGGAAACAATTTATGAGTTTGCTGTGAGTAATGCAGTGATATGGTTAGCAATGCAAAGGTAGAAGAGCCTGTAGGACAGAGTAGATTTACTTGGGCTTATAAATCAATGCTGAATAGCAAACTAATATGAGCAGAAGAGAGGCAGCCTAATTTTATCAGTGTGTACCCCGTAAGGATGTGGGCAATAGTGGATGGATAGCATGAAGGGAATGAGGGAAGCGAGGCTGCTTTTTGTACTCTGTGCACGTGGAATATGCCTCAAACGGAACAGAAATGGACAAGCAGGGTCCTTCTTTGCTTCTTAATGTCCTCTGATGGAGGTAACCAGTACAGAAAATGTTTTCTCCTAATGTTTCCTCAGAGAAAGGTGGGATATATTTATTCATCTACTAGTTAGAGTCCTGAATCAGAGATAGTAGAAAACAGTCTGTGTTTTTTTTCTTGTCATTTTGCTCATCACTCTCACTTGCTGCATAACAGCTCGTGACTATGACCAACATCAGGTGGAACAAAAGACACTCGGAGCCCCTCAGCTCCTGCTCTGAGTTCGAGTACAACTACACTCTAGATTTTCCTGTAGATCACCAACGATTAGTGAAATTTTCCCCCCATTTGGCGTTTGTGTCAAATTAACCTCTCAGACCCCTGGGTGATGGAACAAAGATGTCAAGAAACATAAGAGGAAAGGCTGCCTCCTCTTGTCAGCTCTTTTTGTTGTAGTTAAACTGAAAGAAAATGAAACCTCTGGTACATACGTGAATTTGGATTCATTTCTGAAGGTTCATGCAAGGCTTTGGATATTTATCCAAATGTGCGCACAAACTTGAGGCTTTTAAGATTTGGTAATCAATATTTAATTTATTCTTGTGTAGCCTGCTTCAGCCTACCAATTATTACGTATTTGTTTAAAAGAAGAGGTCTAATGGTAATACTTCTGTATCTGGAGATAAAGTCCAGCATTTAGAAAGGTACAAGAAATGTAAATTGAACAGAGAATGTGAAACCATCTGCTGAATTTTTATTTAATTAAGGCCTCATCTGCATTTGAAACACAAATTAAGGTAAAGCGTGAATTTAAATGAAAAAGAGATTGATGAATAACTTCATGGGCATTTGAGTTCTGAAACAAGAGTGCATTGTCCCTGTTTACCTTAGCACACTGCAAAATTACGTTATTAAAATTAGGAACACAGACTTCTATTCAAGAGCATTGATACTTGGAGATAATCAGAAACACTTGAGAGCAATCTATGTGCAAGGCAGCTGACACAAAAAGTTAGCAAGGAATTGTGAAATGAGCTTTGTGCTCCACATGCAACATGTTTCATAGAACCACAGTTTAGGGAACTTTCAAATGCAACGCTACCCAAACCTCATACAGATTGTTCTCAGTAACACATTTATTGGGTATAAAGCTGGTGTAATGGGCAGAAAGAAGTGTATTTTTTAAGGACACGAATGATATGAAACACAATATAATTGTGGTCAGTTCCAGGCTGCACGTGTCTTTTTGGTTTTGCCAGATAGGTTCAATCTGAGAAGCTGTGAAAATCAACAATTACAGGGGCAGCTGGAGGCTGAAATCCTGGTCCAGCAGAAAGGAGCAGATCCAAAAGTTTGTCCTGAAACTCAAGATGCACTGGGATCTCTCCAGCCATAAAATAAAGGATGCATCTCATTCATTGCAGTCTCAAAGAAGAGTTTTCTGTGTTTTTCAGAACATAGCTTGCACTCATGTGTTGAGAAATTTCTCCCTTAACTTGGCATGAGCTGCAGCAAGCCTAAAACTGCCATTAATCCAAGCAAGTACCCTGTGAAACTGATGAGACACGAGTTTTCCAACCAAAGCCCCAGTGGTGAAATGCACTGATTTCAAGTAATGCTTTTGCCATACTCAGTTTCTGCTGCATCAACAGTGTCCCTCTGACCCCAGTGACCTGCAGAGCAGGACCAACTTTGTTAGGGCTTAAAGGGTCCCAGATCTTTATCTCCAAATCTCTCACAGTCAAGACTGCAGTGATTCATATTAAGTAGCCTCTGGAGCAAAATGGACAACATTATGCAAAATTTAAAGCACCCCTTTTTCATCTGCTGAGAAGATGGATAAAAGCCAGGACCTTCAGTTTGACCTACTCTCGACCACACAGACTTTGGAACTGATACTGCTTCATACACCTCAGGGGAGCTTTGCTATTGATTTCAAGGGAAACATGAAAATGGAAACTGAACCTGAACCTAGATCACTGGTCTGGTTCTACAAACTAAAAACTTAATTCTTTCTGGTTTGAAAGCCAAAATATCGTATCAACCGTGTGGGCTAAAGCTGGGGTGATGTCAGGCATTTCATTACAGAAGGTCGCTTATGAATGTGTTCCTCTTCCTTTGACAATTGGATGGACCACCATATAAGTTGGAACAGTACTGATCTAAAAAAAAATTAAAATGAAACCCCAACCATGCTAATAGTTCCATCAGGGAACAGAGATGAACTCATGGTGTAGATGATAAAAAGAGCAGCTGTGGCAATCTCATATTCACTGCTCAAGTTTACAGCCTTCTGTAGAAAGCAGGGAGCTTCCACACCCAGATTCATACATTTCACTCCCCCAAGTAAAAAACATTTGTTTTAGTTTGATGTTTTTAATTATTTTTCTCCAAATTATTTCTTCTCAGTGTCAAAATCTACCTCAAGATGCACAGAGCAGAGCAAAGACACTGCAAAGTACACAGAAGCCTGAAACCTGCCTGTAAGTAAATAAAATCAAATAACTGCAATAAAAATAAAAAAAAAAGTTAATTCTAAGCTTTTGTTTGTTTCCATTGTAAAATTGCCACGGGACTGAGGAAATATAGTAGCGCTTAATTTTAATAGTTCCATCATTGTAGATTGGCTGGGTATTAATTGTGTTAATGGTGATCATACTGAATTCATTTGGTATTTATTGAGAGACCACCTGTGCACCCATATGGTTTCCATCATTATTTAGGAGTAGTTAATGGACCCATTAGGAGTTAGCAGAAAGATGTGGGCTGGCAGTACTTCCTGAGAGTGGTAGAAACATTCTGTTGAGATCCATTGCGTTTTGAGGATTTTCCAAAGAGCTATTTGCTTCTCACCGAGTTTCTTTTTCTTTAAATGATATATAATCTCATCACAGCTTTCAAGGTGTCCCGGAGAAATGCATTTCTTTGCTTATGACAAGTCTAGGAGGGCATCCTTCACCCCCTGAACTTTGCAAATTCTCTCTTAGCACGCAGCTCTGGAGGACGCAAGCCGGAGGAAAGCTCCTGGAATCAACGCAGAGTGGAGTGGGCTGGGTGCGTGTGTGTGCTGGGGGGAGAGGCGGAGAGAGGATGGGGAAAAGGGGAAATGTGGCCTGGCACTCTCGGCCTGCAGTGTGACAAATTTGCCCATGCAATATGTAGTCTCAGTTGTGCAAGACCAGAAACCTGCGGCGGGGAGGGGATGGTGGGGGAGTCACATGCGGGGAGTCAGCCCTGGCTGTCAGCAGAGGAGAAGGAAGAATGCTTGGGCTGGGTGTGGTGGTAACCAAGGCTGCTCGCTGACCGCACTGACCTTCAGCTTTGATCCACATATCTGAGAAGGCATTGCTAACACTTTGCTGCTGCGCTGAGTGTGTAACAACACATGAGGCTATAGCAAAGAATTTCCATTTTTGGTGCCATGGCAATGGGCAGACAGAGGGGCAAATGTGTTGCTTCTGTGCAGCAGGATGGCTGCCGTACTCCAGCTGGAATCTCTAAAGTTGTTCAAAGTGAGTTAAGGGCTTATTTCTCCAGGAAAAGGGAATCTAGCTCCCACCAGATGTCTGAAAACATCAGGCTTATTTGCTGCCCGCATCCCTAAGGATATGAAGCTCGTGCAGTCTTTGCTCTGTACTTGTACCCATTTGTCAGCCGTCTTTAATGACTTTTGAACTTATTGGTGTATTGGAACTGACTTAGATAAAACAGTAGAGATCTAAAAAGATTCAAGTTTGCACGGTTTTTGTAAAAATGTGGGGAGAGGGTAGAGGAAGGATAAAAACTCATAGTGCCTATGCTGATGTCAAGAGCCTCGATCTTGGTTCAGTCTTAATCCTAGACAACTGGAACTCCTCTCCTTAGAGAAGGTTTCTATCCCTGACAGGTATCCAAAGGCTTATCTCCTATGTTTAAAGGGCTTTAAAATTCTCTCCTTCTTACATACACGCTTAATGAGGAAAGCATCAATGCTGCAGCTCTCCTAGATTTCAAGTAAGTCAGGAAGCTGCATGTTACAAATCATGAGAAACCAAAATTCATCAGTTCTCTTGCCCATGGAAATACTTGTTTCAGTAAGCAGGGAAGAGACCAAACTATTTTCTATTTATTGCTAGGAAAACAACTCAGCTAACAGTTATTCGCCAAGGGTGTATTCATAGTTTGAATGGGGCCGTGAAACAATCATTTCTGCATGTGAAGAATATAGTCAAGGTCATGTCAGCATGACTCGGATGATTATTCACACTTATATTCATAACCTGAATGTGCTGAATGAGGCTGTGTCACAAACACACCTTTGTAATTTAAAGAAGGCGGCTTTTTTCATTAGGTATGGAAGCCAGATCAGACTTCTGTGTATTTCTTAATAGGAGCCCTTCCTTTTCTAACCTTATTTGGGTCATATTCTTAACCAGCTCTCAATACAACAGATGCATTGGCATTTTACTTTTGATCACAATTCCCTTTTGACTGAAATCACTCAGGTTCCCAGCCGTAGCAGTTTCACCCCAGGTTTGATTCCATCACATCGCTAATTGGCTTGGCATGGCTTTGGGCTCTCTGTGGAGACCATAGCACGAGGGCAGAGGGGATTGCTGCCCAGCAGTAGAAGTTTTTGAGACCAGATATTTTTTAGCTTCTGTGGTGCTTTTGCTTTTTGTTTCTTATGGCAGTGTTGTAAAGAGTTAGTGGCTTGCAATGTCACAATGCTAAGAAGTGAGAATTGGGTGGCTTCACAGCACGATCCAAACACCAGTCAGACCTCTTCTCAGCCTGCAGCCACAGGTCACCAGAGGTCAAAAGCCATTTGAAGATGTCTCCTCAGTGGGCTGAGAGGAAACAATTTATGGCTTCAGTTCATGTCCTGAAAAAGTGCCTTCCAAGTGAGCAGCTTCAATTGCTACCTTGCTTACAAAACCCAAGGGCAAATCCGAGTGGGAGTCCCTTAAGAGCTGCAGTGCTTTTGGCCCCAGGAAAAGTCAAGGAAAACTCTTCATAAACAGGAGCACTCCTGAACTAACTCACACCTTCAATGACAACAGCAGAACTGACAAAACATTCAAAAGCTTTCCAGTTTTGGCTACCAAAGCCTTTAAGAATAATGGAATTTGAAAAAATGAACGTGCCATGACTGAAGGTTTGGACCTGGCTGACTGTCACAGAATTTAGTGGCATCTCTCTGAGAAGGAGCAGTTTAAAACTGAAGGGTCCTCACCATTAATTACCTTTGATTCCAAGTTGTAGCTTTCTGCAGGCTGAAACACCCCCACCTTCCTTTCCCTTCCATGATTTCCTCCAAGCTTGTATCATCAATCTCTTCATAATATTTACTTCCGTGTGCTTTTTAAAATTTCCTATTCACTCACTTTGTGTAAAAGCACCTAAATCACAAACATTTTTAATTCCAGTATCTCCATGGCTGATTTTTTTGATATTATAATAGCTCTCTCTTTTTCTTTTCCTTTGTTCCCTATTTGCCTCTTCCATCACCTATTTCTGCTCCAGCTGCTCCATTTCAGGAGATGTTTGGGGACACCACTGCTCGAAGTGTTCTGTTCTGCTTCAGCCTCTGCTTCCCTACCCTTTTCTCTAGTGCGATAGATCTGTGCATATGGCCCTTAACATTACTTGGAAACCCTCTGTAGCAGAAATGCTAAGTCATGGCTTGAACCAGTGATGGAGCACCTGGTGGGAAGGCAGGGCCAAGCCAGGGCAGCTCAGGTGCATGCAATGTACCTGAGTGATCAGGAGGGGTAGAGCCAGGAGCCACCCTTCTCAGAACTCATTTAAGGGTTGGCAGGGGAAGCAAGGAGATCTTGCTGGTTATTCCTGCATACCTGAGGCCTTCTAAAAGCAAGTAGCTTCTTTCCTTTATTTCTATGCTTATGGCTGTTGCATTTCAGCAAATCCTCACTTGCTGTAGCCTAGGACTTCGCTGCTCTGCTGTCATTGATGTGCTTTCCATTGTGTTACACTCTTTTTCCGCTCCCCCCATTTATTTTAGGGTTTGCACAACCAAGGATGCACCAGAAAAGCAGAATCCTCTCACAGCCTCGCCTGTATTTATCCAGCAACAGAACCCTGGAAGGACTGGAGACAAAGCAAGCTCATTTCTTTTAGCAGAAGTTAGACACCATTGCAGCTCTCCTTTTAAGCTAAGATGAACAAATAATGGCTTTTCCTAGAAATCTACATTAAGGCTGCTCTTTAGCAGTCCTGTCAGCTATAGGGTTTCATCACATCTTTCCTGCATGTATGCTTTTAGTGGAAGTACATTACTCAATTAACACCTTTCAATGTGCTTTTGGGGTGTAAACAATGTTAATGAAGCTCGGGATGTTGAAGGTACAAGGCCTACACGAGCAAAAATACTCTCTCTGGCTTCTGTTTTATGAGTATCCCTGCTCTAAATGGGAATTCAGCATGAATGATGAGCGCTTGCACCCATGCTGAATGCTGTGCAGGAGCTGCCTCCTGGGTCACATGGCTTGTCCAAAATAGCACTGCCATATTTAGAGGTCAGTTCTGCACTCAGTGAGCTCCTAACAGGGATGTGGAAAAGAGGAACCAGGCTGTGCCTGTGCTTCTCCCAGCCCTCATGTACCAACTGGAATGCCTGAGAGGGACAGGGACACCGGTGTTGGGGCCAGGAGCGAGCAGAAAGGAATGGACTGCTTGGGGCATGGCCACACTGCAAGCTAACCATGGTTTTAAGCATGTTGTGTGCTTGGTCATATGGTATGGGAAATATCTGTCGTGGCTTTAGGTATCTCTGTGTCTGAGCAACTTAAGTTAGCCTCTGCGTAGATGTGACACCTGAGCTAGGCGGCTGGTGTGGCTTTGTTATTAGTGGGCAGAGGAGAGTAGTGTTGAAGAATGGCTCTTCTGACCTCCCTGAGGGACAAAAGCTTTGGTAATCCCAGAAACGCTCATCTTTCTCCCTTGAGTTATAATGGTGCCCAGGGCAATTATCTCATCTTCACATATCTGAAGCTTAATGGGATGTACTGTACCCCAACTACGCTTAGAAGGACGCTAGCTTGGACACAGAAAGATATCCCTCAGGGTGTGGGTATAAGATCTTTAAGTGAAAAGCCGCTGGATTTTGGAGACTTTCTCTGGATGTACCCAGCACAGTGGTTCACTCTTCTGTAGGAGAGAACACCAGTCTGGCTACTGCCAGTGATGTTATACACGCATGTGAATAATGGAAGGATGAGGTCAGCTGTGAGCCTGTATTTTTCTAACAGCTGGGACATATCCTAGAGCCACCCAGTGACACAGCTTCACATGGGTTAACGCGTAAGTGGGATCTGGCTTTGTGTTGGTGGGGTTTTGTTTTGAGGTGGAGCATGATCTTAGCTACACAGTACAATGCCTGAGGAACAGCAGGTAGGATGTATAGAACCAGGAAAGTAATTGTAATCAACCTTTGATCCTTAACCTGTACACTCAGGCTCCACAGAAACTCCCCCAAACCTCAATATTCCATTATTTACGATTATGTTTTTTAATAGTCTTCTAGTCTTCCTTCCCCTGGGTGCAATTTGTGTGGTCAAAAATAACGTGAGATCTGGTCTTTCCACCATGTTTTGACTCCCGGGGAACTGGAGAACCGTGAGAAGGTCTGATGTGATGTTATTGCAGCCCCACAAAAGGCTCCCCAAGTGATTTAAAGAGCAAATAAAAAGTAAACACAAATACCTGGAATGAAAATATAAGCCCCCAGAGCCACAGGCACCGCAGTCTGTCAGAGCAGGAAGGACACACAACCAGCCCTTCTTGGTGGTATCCCATGTCTCTGAGCATGTTGCTGGGTCATTTGTCCGCATTTAACACTGTTCTCAAGGGGAAGTTGAAGGAACAGCATTGTTCCTTTTAACTAGTTGTTAACTAGCTGTTGAGACCGTAGCTCCCCAAAGCTTGCCTGAAGGATGGCATGAAGCTCAGTGGTACTTTGTGTGCTGCCCTGAGTGGATGCTGCTTGTCCTGTAACCATGGGGCTTGTCACTGTGACAAGCTACACCTGACCTTAACACAGCCCATCAGATGCCAGCACAATTGCCCGCCACTGCTTATTCCACCCCACCCCTTTGCATCCCATCCCACCAGAGAACACTTCTGCCACTCCTAGGAGCATGGACACGCAGGAAGTGTTATTTGACACAAATTTTGCATCCCCACCTCAGAGAAGACATAGCCACTGGATCTGCTTCCCCTTGCAGAGAAAAGCATTGGACACTGTGGGAACCCATCTCCTGCTGGTCAGGGTGCAGACCACACATCTATTGTCTCTCTCTGTGGGAGGCAGTAGGTATTATTTTTGGGGGCTGTGTAAACCACCACTAATTAACTATAGACTCTTAGTCATCTGCAAGCAATGCTACGTCCCCTTCATTCATGCCGTTATTGTGTGCTTTATTTTCTTAAATGAATTAATCTTGAGTTTTTTTCCTGTTACATGGGAACATGTGAATCACATGTGCGGTGAAGATCCAAGAATCCGTCAACACAAGGACTCCTAATTTTAAAGCAGAAAGTATCCACATATTACAGAACAGAGAGCTTGTACACTCTCGTCCTTCAGTATACAGATGTCCAGTTTAGGATAATATTGAAAGTGCGGCCCACATTCTGACCTCAGTTTTACCCCCGCAATTTCAGTGTTTGAGTGCTAACTGAGAGTTATTTACAGTGGTGCCCTGGGAGAGATGGGATCTACTGGGACATTCTGGCTGCCAGTGATGTAAAATGACTGTTTGGGTCGGAAACAGCACACGGAGACCACTGGGCTGTAGGTCATAATACCCAAGACATTAATGTCTTTTTGATTGTGCCCATTTCCCCTTAGGACAGGACAAACCCTTTAACCTCCTTAATCCTTTAACCTCTCTCTGTCCAGCTCTTGTGTATTCAGCTAGCTGGGGTCTAAGCTTGGCTTAGAAAGCGTCTGGTGACTTTATTATCCATATTGACCTGGGTCATCTCTAAGACTAAGAGATTGATCAGGCAGAAGTGAATCTGGAAAACAGCTTCTCCTTTTGGGGGAAAAAAGACTCTTCAGAGACAGGTTGCAAAGTGACATCTCAAATTCTCCAAGTTTCAGACTAATTTAGGCCCGGGGTTTTATCTCAAGCACATCTGGAACAATTATGCCTCCAAACATGAGGTACGTGTCCTAGAAAAGAGTCTTTTAAAGCAAAGTAATAATAAAATCAGCATAAAAAAGCCCAGAACCAACCTTCCAGCTTTTCCAAAGAAGGAAGGTAGGGCTGTCGCTAAACTCAGTACCAACAACTTTGGGAGGTCAAAATGAATTTGTATAATAACAAATGTAAAATGAACAAATGAAACTGGGGGTGGGAGGAAATGCCGTTGTCTGTTTGCTGCCCCGCTCCCTCCACCTCTTTTCCTTGCCCACCCATAGGTCGCTGGCTCCAAGAAACCATGAAAGGAGGAGCCTGGCAGACACTGGCACGCTGGACCTGGGCAGACGCTAATCATGGTGCTCCAGATCGTTTTGAAAGCTATATTTTCTGTGTATATAAAATATATATGTGTTCCAGTTGGAATGAAAAAGCAAACTGCTGAAACCAAGATAAACAAAGCCAGCGGCTGGCATACGTGCTGCGTGTTCTCCAGATCTTGTGTCCAGTTCCTGCGTCAGGCTGACTCTTCTAATGAGGTTCTTATGCAACTTTATTTTAGTTACAGGGGGCCTGAGCCCTTCTGCTTTTAGTCATTAGGAAGTTTTCAGCTGTTTATGAAGAGCAGTATTTGGTCCTCAGTTTGTCAGGTACAAGTTACAGCACTCGGCTTTACAGCACTACAGCCAGGGAGATTTCTCAATGCAGTTAAAAATCAATTAGAGTTCTCCATGCTATTAGATATAGAAATATGCAATTTTATTACTTTTATCTATTATTTATTCTGCGGGGTATCTCTTTACTTAGACCACAACAGATGCTCTGCTTATTACATGGGAACCAGGGCTGCCTGAGCACATCCTGGAGCCACACCACCATCAGTGCTGCTTTTTGCTCTTCTGACCTCTGCAAGGTCTTTGAGCGTTGGCCCTGTGCAGGCATTTGGCCATGTCTGACAAGAAGGCTCTTCATTGAAAAAATAGAGTATTTTCCTCTGTCCTAACTTGATCTGGAGGATGGAGCACGGGCTCCAACAACTCGCAGACTAAACAGCAGAACCTATTATTCCTTCTTTTTTTTTTTTTTTTTTTTTCCTAAGACTCACATCAGCTATGGAGAATGGAAAACGTGTGAATCAGGTCATTTCCAAGTTATGTGATTCACTCCGATAGGATGTTGCACTTCTTTGTCTCACTTTGAGGCATCACGTGGAACAAAACCACAACAGGCTGCTGACTTGCTATGGGGTGGGGGTAGCTGAGAGGAGAGAACAAAAGTGCCCCTTCTTTTTAGCAAATAATTATCATGCATATCTCCTTCCAGGTGTCTCCAAGGGCTGTAGAGGCTTGACAGGATTCCCATGAATGAGAACTTTTGCCCACAACTCTGTCCCAGAATCTCTGCCTTGCAAATAATAGAGCTGGAGGCTTGTGGTCGAATGACCTCAGCATCATTGCGAAAGTCGTTCGCTTGCATTATTCTCACAACACGTGATTCCATAAGGAACACCACGCTATGTCTAACTACTTTTCATTAACTCTTTCCTGGGAGGCAAACCACTGAAAAAAACACAGATATTTCATCCTCTGTCTGTGGGTAATTCCAGGCTTTTGCCCACATCTCACACCCTCCGAAGAGGAGTTTCTCTGCCCCAAAAGAGCTACAGGCTTAGAGAGCAGAGCATGGCTGTGCCATGGGCCAGAGTTTTGCACAGAAGCTATGATGCTTTTTCAGCTGCATTAAAGTAATTGCTCCTCCACTCCCCCCAGGATGGTGCTGTGCACAAGTAGAGCCCGGCACCAACCTCGTGGCATGCCTTTGCCGCTAACAGTACATGGTCTTCTGAGTCCTATATGTGTTAGAGCTGTGTGAAGGGAGCAACAACGTTAGAGATGAAACAGATTTTTCTAAAACATGGGGGTGAGATCCATAGAAAAGAAAGATCTTTTCCTCTTCAAACTTCTCCATTGAGCTCACATGTTCTTCCATCCCAGAGGCTGAGACAGAGGAGAAGTTGTCCTCTCCTCCCTGAACTCTCTCTGCTGAAGGGAGGAAGCAGCCCAGCTCAAGTCTGTCACCTCTGAAGCTCTGGACACCAGGGCGAATAGCTTGTAAAACCGTGTTCCTGTATGTTTGTAAAGCACTTAGCACAGCAAAGGTCTGACTGTATTTCTAGAGAGCGGATATAAATATTGCTAATAACGAGAGAAAGAGATTGCTACTGGGTGCTGCGTGGGAATGGCAAAACTGGCCACTGCCATTTCCAAGCACGTGGAGAATGGGATGAGAAATTCTTTGTGAGCTTAGTGCTGCACTGAGAAAAGCTTTCTTGAAATCTTAAACAAGGATGTATGGAAACAATCCTTTAAGGGCTTGTTCCAGGCTTGATGCGAAACCTCCTTCTGATGAAGAGATTCCCACAGTAAGTCTGTTGGGGTCACCACCGCAGTGAGCACGGCCACAGGGCAGGGCAGGCACCCCTCTGCCATCTGCGTGGGGAACGGCACGATGAAGCTCCCTGCTGCCATGCAGGGGATCTGCACTGCAATATAGATGTATCCCAAGGGATGGCAGCTCCTGACTGGGGACTCCCAGCAGCAAGAAAGCAGAGCCAGTAAGAATGGGGATGCACGGTAACCAATGTCTCTGTATTGCTCTGAGTGTCCCTGCCAAACTGGAGGCCATCGGATTTCACAAAGAGTCCTCACGTGTACACGGTACGGCTCATTGTTCACCATCTGGATGAGGTCCAGGAGTTGCAGAGAGCCAGGCTGTGCCCTGCACGGAGGTGGGTGCTGAGCAGGAGGGGCCCTGGGGAGCACTGGCGCTCTGTGAGCTGCAGGTGCAGCCGTGCTCTGCTCCTGAGCTGGGTGCTCGCTGGCTGCCAAACTGCGTGCGGTGATTATGCAGTGCGGACATCTCGTCAGCTGCTGAGATGGGGCCGCCTGACTCACTTCCACTTGGAATCTCGATGACAATTTGGTTTGAATTAGACGTGGGCTAAAGCCAAAACCCTGGATCTGAACTTCCTCAGATTTTGGGAAGATTCCAGTCTGGATCTGAGCTTAGCACATGGCTCTTGCTTACACAATGATCGGAGCCAAACTCTGGATCAGGGCATTCCCAGAATATGGGGAAGCTCAGAGCTCACCTTGGATGCTGAGATCATCTCAAGCACAGGTTTCTGGAGATGAAATACTACCCATATGCTAGCTTGCTCTTTCTTTTCTTGTAAAACTGACATTTAACAAGTGCGTTCTTAGCTCTGCAATTGCACCTTCTCAGTTCTGGCAAGTAAAAAAAAATGTGTGTGTGTGTCTGTATATATTTCAATTGGAAAAGCAGCTTCTTAGGAATTTCCATATCGGATGCACAAGAAGATTTTTGGCTTTTAGCACAATTGTGTCATTCCAGAAGCTCTGGACACACATCTCTTGCTGCAGCCACTGGTGCCTTTCAGCACAGGAGTCACGGCCACAGTCCCAAAGCTACCCCTGCATGGCTCCTTCCAAGGAAGGGAAGGATTGAAGAGTAACAGAATTCCATTTGCAAGCTGCTCCAGTGACAGAGTGCTAACAAACCATCCCCAAAAGGTGAGATCTTGCGATCTGCTACTGCAGCGTGCCTGCAGGGCCCTGCTTCTGAAACCCCCTGCTTCTCAAGCACGGGCTGGTAAGCCAGAGAAATCCCAGAGAAGCATTCCTGTCTGGGAAAAGCTGAGCTGCCTGCCGCTGTGCTGAGAAAACCCAGCTCCAACAGAAGGCTTTGTCAACACGGCGCCGTATCGTTCGCTCGAGGTGTACACACTTCACTTGACACCTCTGCCTTGTCCTACAGATGTTCCACTGCGTTTCGGATGGAGCCTCTAACAGTACAGCTGTTTGAACACATGTGCGTTTTCCACTCAACAAACCGCAAGAATATGGCAGCAGGGTTACAACGCCTGACTCCTAGGGCGAGAATGAGAGAAGATGAAGAGGTGTTTCTTTGGGAAATCAATGTATTTTCTCCTGTAGTTTCTCTCTTTCCCGTCTTGTTCACCGGCTGTGCTACACTCAGACCATGGGGAAGGTAAAGCCTGATTGATATTGCAAGTGACAACTGTGGCCTCGAAACCATTTCCTCAGTTCATCTTCAGGAGGCGTTAAGCCCACAGCGTTTTGCCGGTTCCACTGGAGTAGAGTCCTTTTGACTTTTGTTCACAAAAATCCACTTTATTCCAATTCCCGCTAATCTGCTGTTACTTGTGAATAAATTAGAGCCTGCCCCGATAAAGAGGCTTAAAGAGGAATTATCAGATGTGCTCGGAAGGAAAGGAGTTTACAACAGACTTTCTGCTTTTGCCATTGTAGGATATGAGAAGAGGTGGTGAGATCTTGCCAAGACTTTCACAAAACTATTGCATGCCTTTTCTGCTACCAGTAATGTACTGAAGTCAGGGAAATTGGGAAGGATGTGTTAATAAAATAAAGTGAGCTCCACAGTGGACATCTTGAGGAATATGCAGCACTTCTACCATTCTTTTCTGATGACCATGGGCATCTAGTCCAGGCACCTTGACTTATTTGAGTCCCAGTTTACACCAGTTGGGGTAAGGCATGTTGCCTATCCTTTCCATCCTATCAACATCTGGTTTTTGAAAAACAGACGTGCACAAATCAGACTGATTAATGTGCTTGATTCTGCAATTTACTGCAGGAGAAATCAGCAAAGCACTGACATTAAATCAGTGTCAAATTTCAGCTTCTACACCTTTAGTGTCCAACTTGAATTAATTTTTTGCATTGTGAAACTTCTTTAGATACAAGAGGGCCAGAGTACAACCCCCAGTGCTGGGAGCATTTCAGATGATTCAGTGTGGAATTACCACTATTGAAATCCATCCTTTTGAGGCTCTAAATTCAGATAACTTCCAAAGAAGAAAAAATGCAATATCTTTTAAAAGACTGGAGGGCATCTCACATATACAGAAGGGAGAAAAATCTCTTTCTCATAGAGTTACTCATGCTTTGTAGACATTAATTGCAGTTATCAAAGCAAAATATAGGTTGATACCAAGGAGGTATAGCTTTGTTAAAGAGAGGAGGTACATAACTGGGCCCTGAGTTTCACATTTCTGTGCCCAGGAAAGTGGTGGAGTCACTGTCCCTGGAGGTGTTCAAGAGAAGGTGAGGTGTGGCACTGAGGGACGTGGTGAGTAGGCATGGCGGGGATGGTTCCATGGGTGGACTTGGTGATCTTAGTGGCCATATTTTTATAAGAAGGAATGATTAAAGCGAGAAAGGCATTTTCATTTTCCTTAATCCTTCTGCAACAGATGCCCTTCATCTCCTGTAAATTTGGCCCTACCAGCAAATTTCAAACCCACATTTAAACATGCATTTTCCCCAAGTCTGGGGGTGTTTTGAGCAGGAATCCATCACTCTGTTTCTTTTCTTCTTCTTCTTCTTCTTTCTTTTTTTTTTTTTTTCCCTGCTGAAACCTAATAAATGTACTCTATAAAGACTGAGTTCAGCCAGCATCTGGAGGCAGATTGAAGTCCTCTGAGCTACTGTTCCACAGTCTTAGGGATCATTAGTACTGCAAAACATCTATGCAGAATATTTATCTTACGCACGTAATAAAATGAAAGCTATTGCACCAGATTCAGAACAGCCACTGATGAAAAGAAATACCTCACATCACCATTAAGTTAGGGCTTTTCTAGCCAAAATCTCTTCCCTACCCAAAGCACAGCAACTTGTAGTTACAAAAACGTAATGCTAAACATAGGGGGGAAATTTATTATTTTCATTGTGAGACTTCATCACTGGTTAGTTTAATGTTTCTTTTCCCCCTTTTTCTTTTAATCACCCTCCCCCTCTCCTTGGGATGGTTTATCGCTTGTAAATTATTTGTCACATCGTTGTAATTCTATCCAGATCCTTAACTTTCTAATCATGCATCTTTTATGGGGTCTCTTTTAAAGAAGCACTATAATTACTTGCCAAGGGTCCCTGTAAATTTTATCAGGCTGTAAAATATTATACTTTAATTATTTGGGAAAAAAAAATGGAAATGTTCCCTCTGAAAAGCTACACGATCAATATTGCAAGGAGCAAGGCACTTTCTGCAGTTCTGCATTTGTTCCTGGTGTACACTTAAACAGATTTCAAAATTCTTTCACTTCATTCAGTGTCATGGGAAATGATTAGTGGAGAAACTGGCCTTTGATTAATCGGAATAAATTGCTCAGTGCTTGTTTTAGCTGTTGTGAAATAATTCTAGGAGGATGGCAAAGGACGTGCTCCCACTCTTTTTACAGGAGGCCCAGGGACTCCACTGTCCTCTGCTTGCTGGCGAGCTGCATGTGCTTTGCAGGAGTGCAGGAGTGCAGAATGAATGGCAGACACAGAAGTGAGGTTAGTATTCCTTAAATGGGTCTTTTTCAGAGGGAGAATTCTCTGTTTTTGTGTGTATTTTGAAGATATCATCTTGTCTTTTTTTTTTAAAATTATTTCTTGTAAATGTAGAAATATTAGTAACTTTTCTACAAGCAGAATTTCCAGTATCAGTAAACATTTGAGACTCCTCTCTGTCAACCTCTGCTACATTATCATCATGCTTTGTGGAGCAGTCCTGTGCATTTCCATGGTGCTGTTGCCTAGTCAGCTGCTTGAGAGAGACCTGAAGAGACTTCAGGAGCAGAGTTTACTACAAACTACTGCAAAAAGGGGCTTGCAGATAGCTCAAACCCATTCCCTGTATCAGCTGTAGGATTATACATCATACTCCGCATCAGCACTTCAATTAAATGTGCGTGGCAGCTAAGCCCTTGCAAGTTTCTGGTAAGTGTTTCTTTTAGGTTGCATAACTGAAATCTGAGGAAGCGAAATGCTTTAGTCACGGAGCACAGTAAGCTGAAAGCATCAGAGAGTTACAGCCCTCACCTCAGCTCCTTGTCTTGGGGAACACTGTGAGATGTGCTGAAGAAGGAGACACTGCAACTCCTTGTATCCTAAGAGAAATCCCCAGAGGGTCCTGTGAGATCTTCTCATCTGCATGTCCAGTGGCTTTCCAGGTATCATCCTGGCAATGCCCACTGTTTTTTTTTCCCCTAACTGTGCCAGAAAAGCCTCATCAGTAGCTGGGTAGCTCAGGTGAAGGACTTAGGGGATCCGTGCACAGTGCCCTGTCATTTCCTATGTTCTTCTGTAAATACCAACAAAAAGTACTTTCGTGGAATGGTCTTTCTACCAGCATTCAGCGCAGCTAATGAACAGTCCTTATTCTCCACAGCACCAGCTTACAGCAGGCGTTGGCTTCTCAGTGGTCAGCAACGTTGCCATATATCGCATTTTAACAGGGAGACAGCTCCACGCATCACCAAACACCTGCAGGGAACCCGTGCTCTGCACAGAGCTATCGGAGCGGAGAGCAATGACTTCGCAGCAGCAACACCTTTAAAACCCAGTGCCCCATATCACACAGCAGCATTCATCACAAAGTGAGCGTGTTCCGTTCGTGATTCAGGCCAAGTCGCCAGTGGTCTTCAGTGGTTGTTAATGAAGGAGATGGGTATTCAGTGTGGCAACTGACCATCAAAAATCATTCAAAATGTATCTCTTTAAACCATAGACAGATAAATACAAAGCTGGCTCAAACTGCTGTATGTTGTTTCTATTTTAAATAGCTTAGTGCCAGCAGAAGGCAATGGTAAGAGTGGTAACCATATTTAAATGCAGATATAGGGATGGAGGGTTGAATTATTCACTGCAGGGATTCAGACAACATAACCTTTTTACCTTTCGGTAGATGGTCCACAAAGAGATGTGTGTTTGTTCTATATCAATCTGCATATTGATACAGCCAAATAGAGAAACTCTGACAACAGGTAGCCTGCAAACATAAAACACATCCGCTTGTGATTAAGCGGACAAGCTGCAGCTGTTGGAAAATAAGTATGAAGCTGAGTTCCACAGACTGACATCTGGTCCTGCAGGGGTCCCTGGGGACCCCCCTGCTGCTGTGTCAGCCCAGGGGTCAGGTTCCTGCTCCCCAAGTCCTATAGCCATTCACTTTGCTTCTGTGAAAGCTCACAGCCCTGCTCACGTCTGCAGGAACAAAGATGACTTGTTGGCTTGGAAATGCCTGTGCTGATGTTTGCACCCTCCTCCAGAGCCACTCAACCCAACCCAAATGGGTTCAAACCTGGAGATTAGAACAAAAAGCAAGCAAGCAAACTAACAAACATAAAAAAGAAGGCAATTCACACAGTGTTATTCTGCATCCTTGAGGACAGGGAGCAATGCAAGGAAACAGTGGCTCTTTGTGGAGCCTGCAAAGTTGCCACAGCCTGCAGCCAGCCCTACCCCTGCTCCACTTGGCACAAGCCACTTTACAACCACTTCAGCATCACTCTTTTATTCCCCATTCAAAACAGCTGCTTTGCTTTGACTCCTCCTGGCTGGGGACAGCATTTATGCCCCATCCCGCATTCATATTCCCCTCCTCACTGAGATTTCCTCCCTTTCTCTGAGCAACCCAGGACCCCCCCGTTGGGTACCATGCCCCACCTGCAGTGAGACTGGTGGGATGCCAGGAGCAGAGGCTGCTGGGGCATGGCAGCAGGCATGCTGCAGGGCAGGCAGCAGCTGGAAGCAAACAGGCTCCAGCCCCGGGGATACGCGGCATCCCACGGGCTGCCCGGCAGCGACACGACGCTCCATCGAGCAGGAGGGGAGGGAGATGCTTCTTGCATGTAAACTTTGGGGACTTGTTCCTGTCTCCTGGCATTCAGATGGTACCTGGCACCACCATCCTTTGCTGTAAAGAGAGGAACAGGGAGAAGGAATGAAGTAATGGAGCAGAAGTAAATGCCATTTGTTGCTTTGTTTGGTGCATCTTTTTTGCTGAGTACAAGTGTCTCTTGCACATTTTTGCAAGTACTTTGCTTTGGCGGAGGTTAGCAAACTGGAGAGTTTAGGGATCAGTATCTACAAAAATGAGAATTGATAGCAATATAAAGTATCTCCTGAAATGTTTTTGCTGTAGGCGCACAAAATGAAGTCTTAAGAACCATAGAAAAGAAAATCCCTGACGTAACCTTTTCCTCGTATGTTTTCCCTTCCATCAGTGACTACAAAATTATCTTAGCTTCTGGTCTGAAATCACCATGCTCCACAGCATCATCTTTATTAAGATCTTGTGTTTTCATTATAGTAATTCAAAAAACCCAGTAATTAACTTTGGAAAAGCAGCATGTACTGGGTCAAATATTAGCAGGCCAGCACCACACTATGACACAGTGCTTTTTGCTGTGAAGATCACTGGGCCAGGAGCACAACCACGAGCATGACAGCCTCAGCACTCAGCCTGATATTTGCCATCAGGGATGCATGGAGTTCACGGCATTATTGCCCACAATCACGAGATGTTAATAGGTGACTATGGTGAGCTGTACCAGGTGAAATTAAAAGCAAAACAGAAGTTGTTTCTCCAAGTAAATTAAAGCTAAAAGATGACCAAGCTTGAGGAGTTAGAACCAGTAACTCTCAGATACTCCCTTTGATCCCATGTTCCTGCCTATCCATTATGAAGTCGTCAATATCTCCTGAAGGTTGGAGAGAAGACTGTAGGTTCTCCGAGGATCAGCCAGATGTTACCTTTGCACCTCTCAGCTCCTCTTCCCAATATTTTTCTTCACCAGTGATTCTGATTCCATAAACAAGGACAAGAGCAAAGTCAGGGCAGCTTGGGGAAAGAAAATTCGTAGAAGTTTGCCCATCTCAGGTCTGTGCCTGGCTGCCTGGCCACAGGTTTCCTGTAAAGATGTGCTTATAAGCACTGTATTTGCCTCTGGCAGTTTTCCTCCACATAAAGAGAAATGTTGAATCCACAGACATTTATACACATTGACTTCAGTGAACACAAAAATAATTCCATCTCTGGGCACAAAATGGCACAGAAGTTAGTGGGAGGACAAGGATGGGTGTGATGCTCATGACATCTCCCAGGACCTGTTCTTGGCCCACTGAATTAGGTAGGAGCTTACTACATTTGTTTGATATGGAGAGCAGCATATAAGTAGGCAAGGTCTTCCCTTAGATATCTTCTAAACTCCAGGGTTGAAGAAAATATCATCAATGTTTTGCCAATAATTCCCACAGAGAGGCTGTCATGGGGATTATTGCCAGCATAGGTGGATGGAGGAGGTAATAGCCCACATGTGCTTTGCAACTAGCCCATATTTAAAAAGTCTTAGACCCAGCAGGAAATCTGAAAGTTGCTGGAAACATGAAACTCTGGACAAAACATCTGTGGTTGGAATTTAGATTTTTTTTGGCCAAATCCTAAAATCAATGAGATAAGACAATGAATGTACCTGATTTTCATGAAATCATGGAGTCCTGGTAGTTTCATTTTAAAGAGTAGAGTTTGTGCCATGGAAAGGCTCCAATACCTGTCCTGCTTCCATGGTGCCAGTGCTGCTGTGTTTAGATCAATGAGACTGCTCTCTGAAGACTTTGCTTTAAAGAGGACAAGTGGCACAAGTGGTCAAAATCATATGGAGACACTCACGGTGTCCTGCTCCCTGCTCCCAAGGCAAACTTGGCCCAGTGAATGAGATACCAGAGTCCAGATTCCACACACCTCTGGCAGCGGGTACTGCTGGATGTGGGGTCACATGAACCAGCCGGGGAATCTGACCCTGGGCTGCTCTGAGCTTTCAGACCCTTTGGCATGGCTGGTTCCCCAAGGAGCGGCATCTTTCTCACACAAACAGACCATCAGTGCCGGGGAGGAACAGAGCTGAGTGTGCTGTTGCCATAGCAGGGGCAGGGGAATCTATGGAAACCCCTGAAAGGGTATTGCTCTGTGTCGATTCAAAACATCATAGCCAAAGACAGTACCAGGGCACTTACAAGGCAGGCTGTGAAGCCAGGATAATTTCAATCCATTTAGCAAAGTGCTCCCAGTCCTCACTTCAGAGCAAGTAAAAGGAAAGTATAGTAAATGTTGAACAAACAAAGTCAATCTGTATCTACAGCACTTTACCCAAGAAAAAGCTAAAACCATCTGACTGTTGCCCACTCCTGGCTTATTATTTTCCTCTCAGGCAGAATGTCTTTTTTTTTTTTTTTTTTTTTGACTGCTGCTGTGTGATGTTTAGCTGCTCTCGTTCCCTTCCATATGCAGATTCACTAATCCATAAGGCACAGGGGAAAATCACGGGATAGCCAATACTCTATGGCAATAGCAGACATTTTAGGATCATGATATTTGTCCGTGAGTAATCACACACTTTCCCCTGCTAAGGGACAAAGCAGAAATCCATTGAATCACTGAAATCAGGAAAATCAGGAAGAAAACGTTCCTTAAATTTTTCCTTAAACAGAAGAAATTCAGGACTCTATTCTTAAAATTTCACTTGGTGTTGCATTATGCTGTGTTCTCAGCTGCATTAGTTTTTTAGGTGTAGCTAAATTTGCAAGCAGAGTGATGAGGGACGAATTTTATTTTCGAGGCTAATACATTTATCAGTCTGTTTTTGTCTTTACTGCTTGCATCACCACAACAGTCAAAAGCATTACAGAATGCTTGATTCGAAGTATTCTGAATACATCATGAAAAAAACTTGAAAGGGACCCCAATGGATTGCAATGATTGCAAATCCTTTGTTTTCCAGAGAAAATGTTCTTTGCTCATTTTCTGTTGAATTCAGGCATTTGGGACAAGATCATCTTTCCTGTCCTCTTTTCTTGGGAAATCCTCATTAGATATAAATAGCTGCAGCACTCAAATGATTTCCAGTAGTCTCAAGTGAAGACATTACCCTGGTGTAGGAACCAACTGGTTATGCAAGTTTTGTTGACGACTTCAAGCTTCCTGCTGCTGTGTGTGCTGGAGGCACCATTCACCTATCGCAAGCTTCAAAGACATTTGAGCTCACCAAAGATTCATTGTAGTTCAAGACCAACAGGGGCCATTTGGAGCACTGAATTTTTTCCATGTCAATCTTCTTAAACCCTGGGGCGGAGTAGACTGTCCTGGTGAAAGCAGTGCACTGAGGGTCATGGGTGTGTAATGTAAAGATTGCCTAGTATCAGCTAACTCCAGCTAGATAACTGAGTCCTTAGTGTATTTTCAGACTTGAACCTGCCCTTCTGTTCAAGTGGGATGATGCTTAACAGCTGCTCAGCCTCTGTGTCTGCTCCCATATGCAGCACAGGTCTTAGAGTACACAGAGGGCAGCCCCTTTTTGTGGGCAATATTTTTCCTTTGTTCCCAAGCCAGATACGAGCAGAGGCAGCAGACCTGTCTTGGTTCCACTGTGAAGCTGCAAGTAGCCATAAACTCCTCCTGAGGCAACTCACAGGACCTCAAGCACCTACAGCAGAGTGGTGGAGCATTAGGTGAGCATTAAGTCAGCTCTTTAAAGGTCTAATAGGGTGAATAAGCCCCAGAGCAGAAAGACTGAAGAGGAGGGCCACCATCCCTTCAAGAAAGGAGGAATGCCTCTGGGAGCTACAGTTCAGGTTGAGCAGAGGTTGTGCTCTGATGTTGTACCTAAGTTTACATTTAGAGAGTAAAACTCATGCCATGCTTCTGTTTGAAGTGTGAACTGCGGGTGTCCGAAGCACCCCTTCTGGAACAGCCACTTTCAATGAAGGGAAGCAGGCAGCACATATTGCCTGTGACAGGCTGTTTGAAATGAGCACAGTTGGTTGTTCCACACTTAACTCATAAAAGCAACTTTTGAGGATATGGTGACCTTTGCATAGCCCTACCTAAAATAGGTCAGGTCGTACAAAGCCCTTATTACAATAGCTTTTATCTGCCTTGCCTTCACACAGCACTGACATGAGCAGAGAAGAGCTTTGAATGGGAACTGAGTACAACTGAAATACCCTGGTGAACCATTGTCTGCACTAGAGCCTGAATGGAGGTGATGCTCTTGACTCCATGTGAAAGAAAATGGAACTTTGACTCTTAGCTCACCTAAAGCTGAGACAGTCGTTAGTGGGAGGTGCGGCATGAGTGTCATAGAACCAGAGTAACTCATGCTGTCCATCAGCCTGATCTTCTGGACAAGCAGTGTCTTCAAACAAAGCTTAATGAACGACATTTAATAATTATTGGCAAGTAGAATGGACACTGCCCTAAGGGTGGCTATACGGAGCGCCATGTTCTATCAAGTCAAATGCTGTGCAGCTATTTAGGATCACCAAAGAGAAAATGTGAAACAAGTGCCTTTTGTTGCTGAATGCAGATAAAACCTTCTACATTTATTTCAGGCTTGCGTGCAAAACACACTACAAGCTACCAGACATAATTTCATTGTTGTTTGGTTGGTTTTTTTTTGTTTTTTTTTTTTTTGTGAATGCTATTAGTTATCTCTTGTAACCTAGAGGGTCTTCAGGGACAGCTCATCCTTTCAAGAACATCAGAAGACTCTGAGTATCATCACTCTGGGAGATGATCTTTCTCTCTGTAGGTATGAACCTTTCCAGCTGGTCAAAAATGAAGATTATATCCTAGATTGAAGGGAAAGATCTCTCTCTTCCCACTCTGTTTCTTCAGAGGAAAGGAAGAGCTGAAAATTGCACTTGGAAGACATTCAATTGAGCAGACGGTCAGCCATGCTCACGAACCATTTGGATCAGATTTTTAGAACTATGCCAGAATGTACCTTATGCAAAATTAGTAAAAAGAATAACACTGGAGCAGAGAGATAGCACAGCACTCTATAGAGACACATTGAGTACAACCAGCAGTTAGGTGAAAGGCCACTATCATTTAGCAACTCACAAGTTCATAAATGGTAGATTTACAGAAATTTAATCCCCATCTACTCATCGGGGGATTTTACTACAGACCAGAAGGAGCTAATTGGCAATAGGAGCAATGTATTTTAAAAAATAAAACACACTTCAGAAAACTCCTTTGAATTTCTCAAAAAAAAAAAAAAAGTAAAAGCACTAATTAAAAAAAGATGTTTCTTTAAGAAACAGCCACAGGTTTACAGTGTGGGAACTGGCTAACTCATTTGAGTCTGTTCAGTGTGTCTGGCCACTGGTTGGCAAACACAGTCCTTTACTCTATAAAAACTCTTTCTGTAACACTTTGAAATACTTGCCCAATCATTTTTAGTTCACTCGGGAATCATTATAATGCCATTAGATGGGATTATATCATTTGGTTTAATGTCGATTGCATTTCCATATTGTGTCCGGTGGTTTTATGATGTGGACAAATATTCCATAGAGGAATAGGCTGAGGCCATCGCATTTAAATTCTTTTCCTGAGTCACAGTTGGCAGAAATCCTCATCTCAAGACATCCAGGCTGCAAAACCCTCCTTGGAAGCAGCGCGGAGACCATACACAGTTTTATGCAGTTTGTAGGATTGCTCCAACGGTGCTTTGTGCTCTAAAACCTGCTGAACACACCAAAGTGCATGAGCCAAACACCAAACACAATGTCTACATCTCTCTTCATCACAACTATAAAGATCACATTGAACTACAAATCTGAGATCTCCTGATCCATAGTGGCCAACCAGGGTGGGGACATGAGCACAAGATGCCTTTGCCTCTTCACACTGGAAGAGCATCACTGTCAGACATCTAAACTACATGCAAAGCTGGTAACAAGCTGAAGCCCTCAGATGTCTAATCACATCCACTTTCAGAGCCAAAACATTAAATACTTTCAACAGTAATAAGGCTCTAGAGAAAAGAAATCATCAACATTGGCAACAAGAAGGATGTCAGAATTCTTGTCACTTGAGATTAAAATGCCTTTGTACTACAGCCCTCATCACTGTTTCAAGAAAATAAGTAAATAACCCCTATTCTTACAAGGGGAGCAAGCAAAGCTCAGTAGTATTGAATTGCATAATTGCAATGGATTGCACACTTTCAACAGCAGTTTCGTTGCTGTTACTTATAATAGAAATTAAATATATGTGCCAATGGCTAAGGTAACAGAAATGCAGGTTTCTCCATGTAGGAAAAATTGTTTTGTTTTTAAAGACACTTTTAAAGAAGTGTTCACCTTCAGAAGAAAATGAATTCTGTTGTCTAAAGCTGCCCAGAATTATTTTAAAGAAAGTATATAGAAAAGCACAGAAAACATCTAAAGGAAAAAAAAAAGAGCATGAAATATTACTAGGATTTGATATTAATAATAATCATCTTAATAGTAACAATAATAGAAATCAGGACTGTACAGCTAAAGAATCAGCTCTAAAATATGTGTGGTGAAAGATCCATTTTACTGTTCCTAGAAAAGACTGCATGTTTATGAAGCACGTGTTCTTGCTCATGAAATAATATCCATTATTAGAATGTTAGGTGTTAAAAATAATTAGATATGGTCCAGAGTTAGTTTGCTTGTTAAAATGGCCTCAAGGCTCTGGTTATCAGTGTGTGTGTCTGTGTCTTTTTGGGGCGTTTCTGCTCCATACCTTTGGCAGCCCTCACCTGTGTGCACAGGGTACCCAAGGCATCTGCTGCCTCCCTCTTTGGGATGATGGTAGAACCCCAATGTGAGTACCATAGAATCACAGAACCACAGTTGGAAAAGACCTCTAAGATCCCCAACTCCAACCCACCCCACCATGCCCACTGACCATGTCCCTTAGTGCCACATCCCCGTGGTTCTTGAACACCTCCAGGAATGGTGACCCGACCACTCCCTGAGCAGCCTGTGCCAATGCATCACCAAATACTTTTCCCCCTTCCCCTCTGCAAATAAATAATAATGATAATAATAAAAAGGGCAAGCTGAAGGAATCCTGAAGGAATGTGATGTCTTCAAAACCTCTTCCCTCTATCAATTTTCACTGAATGTAACCACCATTTCAAAAGCAGAGAGAAGAGAACATAATAGTTGCCCACAAGCACTTGGTCACTTGCAACCCCCATAATAAAAGATTTATTTCCTGAAAGTCATAAACTGATTTCCCAAAAGACACAGGCCAGGCAGGAGGAAGTTGTTTGATGATTATACCACTGCTGGAGGTTCAATGAGCTTTGCAGGCAGCCCTCTTCCCATGTTAGCCCTGATGCTACCCAGGCAGCCCAAGGAAGGAGTGAAGAGGGTTTCTCTCAGCTGGAACCTGGCCTGGGTGTGCTCTCCTGGTGGAGTGTCTCAGTGAGACTGTAGGGAGACTCAAGCCTCTTTCTAGGCACCAGGAAACTTTTGGCCAGGGGAGAGCAAATGAGTCACATCTGTACAGTTTCTTGGCAAACAAGAGCCCCATAAAACTCTTCTTTCTCTTAGTTAGGCGTTCCTCACAGGGAAGATATATTTTCATGGGAATTTACAATTTTTTGCCCTCGAGAGAAACTTCACCGTTTCCCTTAATCAAAAGTGGTGTCATTTTTACCACTACACATCTCACTTCTTCCCATCTGGCCGAAAACACTCTGGTGAGACATGGGCTTGGAAGAACTTGCAAGCCTCAGAGGGCTCGATCCAGCGGACCAGGCTGACTCAGTTCCTTTATGGCTCTAGGCACTGGGCTTGCCTATAAATGCAGATCCCTGTGTGGATGTAACTCCAGCACGTGCAGTTCCTGGCAGATGCAGAGCAGAAGCCAAGAGACAGAGCAACCTTAAACTGTGCTCTCTTCTTCTGGAACTGAGCAGGACTGCAGCGCAGCCTTCAGTGGTGCTTGAGCAGTGGTGCGGACAGGTCTGGCTTTGGCAGGCACAGAGCCTGTGATCTAAGTACTGGAAGTGATGGATTTACTGGGGAAAGATCTCATCTGACCATGCTTGCAGTGTGGGAGAGCCAGGCGAGCTGCCCCTGCAGCATTTCCCAGCGCTGCTGGATAGCTGTACACCGGGAGAATGCTGGGGCTGCAATGAGATAGGATGTTTAATTTTGGGATTTGGTCTTCCCAGAGTTGAATCTCCACATCTCAAGCACACACGTCAATGATGACACAGGTTGCATGGCCTTGCATAGCCTCTCATAGAGGAGCAGTTCTTGAGTCTATTTGAGATGTGTTTCATCTGCAGGGAAGCTACAGACAGTTCTGAAGAAGAACTAGCTGAAATTGACCATTAAAAATATTTTTCCGTCATTAAAATGGAAAGAAACCTCAAGAAACAATGTCAGATTTTTAATTACTTCCAAAGAAATAAAGTCCTGGTAATTGAAAGCATTTGGTTTGCCGATAAGGGAAATATTTCTCTACTTTTTTAACATCTGTAAAGGGGAAGTTTGCAGTCTGTCAGGCAGATATTTCTGGCAGTGTCCAGCAGGACAGCTTCTTCAGTTGCTGAAAACTGGAAAAAGAAATCAATGGACTTTTCTTCTTACAATAAAAAATATTTTTAGTTTGGGCATACTCAACTGTTGTGCAGTGGGGAGGGATTTTATCCACCCCTTCTGTGTCCCACACAGCAGCAGTAAAATGCTCTTCTATTTCCCTTTATGGTGTTTTGCTAATTCTCCCCTCCCTCCCCATTAGGATTTCAGCTGCAATTCCCAGTTCCAAACCCGTGTAGGATGGCCCTGTGAGTTAGAGAGATTTCTTATTCCAAGGTAAGTTACCAGCAAGGATGCCAGTGAGATTATTATCATTGGAAAGGAGAGCTTCACGTGCTCTTATGAATGCTTAGACATGTTTAAGGATGAGAGGTTTGCATAAGGCACCTTTACCAGTGGGATGAGGCACAGTTCCCTAGCAGGAGGTCTGCTAGGAGAAGCTGCTCCGTAGCACCTGGCCTTGCAGCACTGGTGTCAGCGTCTGCTGCCACGAAGCAGAGGTGGTGGCTGAGGGCAAGACATGCAGAGCAAGAAGTGCTGCACCTGCTTGTTCTGATAACCCGAGATAACCTGATAGTCCTCCAGAGCCAAAGGCTATCAAATGAGGGGAATGGAAATCAAGAGCCTGTCAATCTGAAATGACAGGAAAGGGGAAAGAAAGTCAAACTTGATGGCTTAGAGCTTATTGCATAGATACAGACCCTAATGTTTTTCAGCCCCATTCAAGTTCTTCAGGGATATATGTTTTTTTGGTTAGAAAATATCCAGGAAATGGCTGATGGCTTCTGTTGAAGAGAACTTCTGAGAAGCAGAACCATCAGTTCCAGTAGGTTGTGCAAGAGGCATAGCTTCTCCTGTTGTTTGCTTAGTGTTTGTGTTTTTGTTTTCCTGAGAACAAAACCCAGTAATAATTAATGCCTTCCTTTTCTCTTGTGCTGTTTCTGAGAAAAAGTGCACATCAGGTGCTGGTATGGGCTCCCCAGGGAGGTGGGGAGTCACTGTCCCTGGAGGTGTTCAAGAACCGTGTATGTGTTGTACTGAGGGACATGGGAAATATTGGTGATAGGTGAATGGTTGGACTGGATGATCTCGGAGGACTTTAGCAACCTGCGATTCCACGAATGAAAACAGAAAGCTGCATTTTCAAAGTCCACATTTAGTGTGGATGTGTGCATTTCGGCTTGGTTTAAAAATACACTTCCAGAATTGTTCAGCTCCTGCTTTTCTGAGAGAAGAACTTGAGCTGGGTTTTGGCCCACCTGAATGTGAGCTGGAATGTGAGCAGGATGGCAATGAGTGCTGGTGGACATGGGAGAGAGCTGAGCTGGAAAGGAGGAGGAGGAGGGAGGTGTGCTGTCATCAACAGAGAGATCTGCATGCTGGTGGTGACATGGCTGTATTTAAAGCAAAGGGATGGGACAGCACAGTAGGTGGCATATTTAATGTAGAGACAATGTGCTTAAGTTCCTCTTTCAACATTTTCTTCAGGAGACAACCTCCACAACAGGGAGCTAAGGGCCAAGAAATGTCAGGGTTTAATTTGGTCTCTGATACTCAATCAGTGCATGCCCTCAGGCAAGTGACTTATCTTTTCTCTATCTAAACGTCTACATCAGTGAAACAGAGGAAAAAGTACTTTCCACAACAGATTGTCAGTGAGTTTAGCATAACTCATTAGTGTCTGCTTGGAGCTTTAAATCCTACAGCAGAGCATCCTTTGCAAACACTGGTGGTTCATGCACTGCAGGGGTGACAGGCAGTAGAAACTAAAGCCCAGAGCCCCAGTTTTGTGCTCGTTGACTGCTGTAGGCATTCAGCTGCTGTGTACACGTGGTGCCCAGTGTGGGTCCCTACCGCTGTGATCAGAAGATGCTCCCACCGGGTGAGGCTGTGGCTGGGAGGGTGCCAACAATGTCTCACTGAGAAACAAACAACCAATGAATCAGCCCTGATCGCTGCATTCTGCTAATGAAAATGTATGTAATTGATATTTTATAACTATATAGAGAAAGGATTTTTTTTAGGTCTTTAATGGTATTGATTGACGGAAGAAAGCCAGAAAGATATCTCTAAGCTTCAGTGCTATAGGGGTAAAGTGCCTTTGAGTCAGGAAATGTACACTTGTTTAAAATTCACTTCAAATTTTCACATCATTTGCAGCTTTTAATGGCATTTTCGGACGCTGACAATTAATCACGTAGCCACTGAATAGTCAACTGATAGTCTCATTTCTGATCAATTATTGCTGTCAGCCTCCCTCCCCCATATTCTGCATACTGATGGGTACCAGGGTCTGAAAGAGAATAACTGCCAGAATGCCCTAGGATGGGCTGCAGGATGCTCTCCTCGAGGTGTTCTCTGATTCAGTATGGTGGTCTTTGGTCAGGTTCCTCACTGTTCATTCCATGTGGCCCTGTTTGGAGTGGCCCAGTGGAGGGAATGTTGCTGTTTTAAAACCTATGCAGATATTGGTGTTTTGTGTTTGCCCTTCAAGGAAAAGATTGTCTTTTTTCTGCACTTGCACAGTCTGTGAACTTTTTGTAACCGATGTGATTAGGAACTTTACATCCCTAATCCCTGCTGCTCCATTGACAGCATGAGAGGTATCTGGAACACAAGGAATGCAATCACACGGGCTGCTCCTTCGGCCATGGCATCACTTAGTGGGCAAAGTATCATGTAGAAGAAAGGAATTAATTCTTCCCTATGAAACAAGAAGATTAAAGAGCAGGGGATCTGCGCTGACAGGCTGCTACTGCAGAGAGAAAAGTAGAACCTGGGCTCTCTGTGCAGTCAACTCCAGCACGCAACATGCATCCAGATGAGACTGAGTGAAAAGGAGACAAGTAAATGAGCTCAGTGCAGCAAAGGCTGGTTAGAAAGCTAGTCAGAAGGGTCCTTAAGACAAAGGGTTTCTGTTGACTTTAATGGGGTTTGGATAGCCTGACAGTGTTGGTTTATGTTTGAGCATCCAGACATTGGGTTCGGATTTTGTAAATAAGATTCTCTCTCTGCTGCAGGGTGGGAAAGTGGAGCCATGCTTCCAGCAGTGAGGATTGGAGCCAGCACCACTCCAGAGGTCCACTTTGAAATCTGTGCAGTGCATGAACACAAAGCTGCAAGTTTGTTTGTGTTGTTTGTCCTTCCTTCCTTCCTTCCTTCCTTCCTTCCTTCCTTCCTTCCTTCCTTCCTTCCTTCCTTCCTTCCTTCCTTCC
>NC_034427.1:4235247-4301998 GCF_002078875.1 Numida meleagris | reverse complement strand
ACTCACTGGAGCAAAACATGAAAGATTCACCATTAAGCAAATGAAGAAAATAAAAAGAATAAAAGACAAGAAGTAAAAGGAAGAACAGTGCACATTTCCTGATTTACTTCTTTGTGCACTCCCTCCCCCCACTTCTTGCATATGCACATTGAAGGGACGTAACTATGAACACAATGTGAGATTTCATTTTCAATTCTTAATGAAACAGTTGCAATGAGAGAGAAAAGGAACAGGCTGGGCATGAGAGGAAAATGCAGAGTCATTCTTTCTCTTTTTGTGGTCAGTGTGTCATACCTTCATTATGGCTGTGCTTGGGACACTTTGCTGCAGAAAGATGAAAAACATCTGATAGGTTTGAGTGCTACTGGTAAAGCTGTACTGTCACTGCATGTGAAACTGTCCCACAGACATCAGGTCTTGGAGGGCTGCCCCTAACAGCAGAGCTGTAAAAGTGTTACTCTGGTCTTCTCCTCGCAACCTATTTCTATTTCCACTTCCTCTAATTTTTATTCCTCTTACTTCATTTGCAGGAGCTGTCTTAGACAATTCAATATTGCAGAATGGCATTTATGGAGATTGAAAGTTGTGGTAATTAATCATCTTTGGGTGAAATTCTAACCCGATGCAGTCAGTAGTAAAACTTGAGTAGCTTCAGTATTTCAGCCCACAGCATCTTAGTGCCATGGCTTATTTGTAATTTGGATGTCTTTTGAAGCTTTGAATACATAAAGGGAAAATATTGGGTTTGTGTGTTTGGTCATTAGGAAGGAATAAACAATGACTGCAAATTAAAAAATTTCCGTGGGTAGTTAAAGGGTTTCATATTTATTTAACTGCTGGAGATCTCAAGCCCCAATCAGTTCTTCTAAGCTTCTGTGACTGCTCTGCAAGCAGTTGATGCTGCAGGAACAGAGCTATGCTCCTTCTGGCTCTCAGTAGTCACAGTTTAGCTCATGAGTGCACTAAAGACGCATGAGACATAGACCAGAGTTCTCCTAAGTTACACTGTTTTTGCAGGGCTAGCCATAAAAAAGCTTTCTTGCATTTATTGCATCTTAGCCGCAGTTCACTGGAATCAGTAGAAAGCTTCCCTGTTGGTGCCTGTGAGCTTTTGGCTCAGATCCACAAAAATCTGATTCTCCCATTTGAACTGGTATGACTCCATTATGCAACAGTTAAGTGCTTGTTGCACTAGATCAGAATACATCATAGATACATTACAAACATGCTTATTAAATCCATACAATAGAAGAGGATTAATCTATTTATCCTCGAATAATTTACTGAAGCAAAACCTAAGGGATTCCTTAAACCCCTGGGACCTGCAAAAACTGGGGCTGCTTGCAGCTATCCCTCAGAAACTGGACCTTAGAAAGAGCAAACGCCTCGAATATTATTTATGGGCACCTAATTCCACTCCCTCAAACCCTCGTATGTTCTTCCTGAGGTTGTTACACCTCCAGATATATTCAGAAAGCAAATAACCTTTGGGGAAGCTGGAGAGGTCTCATTTGGACTCTGAAAAATGTGATCACTCAGTTTTGCAGCAGCAACCTGCTCAGCAATCAATTTTGTTTTTTTTTTGCCTGAGAAATCGAGATGGGACCATAGATGGGAATAATGACTGCAAACAGTGAGCAGTAACATTGCTAACTATTATCGTGCCCAGTGCAACACCCACATCAGTGCTTGCAGTAACTCTGCATTCCTCACACAAGTTAAGAAGAGGTTTGCCACCCTTCTACAGATGGCAAGAGGACAGAATGAGGGAGGACTTGTGTCATCTGCATGTCACAGAAGTCAGTAGCAAAAGTCATAAAAAACATCTAGCAATGGAATTTTCTTTTTTCTCAGACAACTGCAGCTTTCCTAATGAGAAATTTTCCCTCTCTTATCAGTGACAATGTCGATTTTCCAGAGTTAAGGGGGGAACTCCAACTTCCCTCCAGGCATGCCATAAATCGTCCCATATCACTCTTAAGAATTGATCACTCTTAAGGGGCCACGATCTCACCATTGGCTTGGAGGAAGAAACAGTTGATATGAGGCAAAAGCACTCCTTGAATATGTTGTATAATTTTTTGTATTCATTAAGATGCTTCAGATAGAGAACAACGCTCTTTGTTCAATATTTATCTTTTCATCTGCCCTGACCTGGGAGCTGCAGGCACTTTGAGAAGTTAATTGAAAGCTTGCTTTGTTTCATTTTAGCTTTCAGGTCTAAAGTTTTGCTTTCAGCAGTGGTCCTGAGAACACTTCTGTCCTGTCTGCAACAGCTCTGAAACCTTCTCCAGCAGCAACTGGGAATTTTTTACCGATCACCATTGTCTTATTATAGGAATTCACCACTGAGATGATTTTTCTTATTCAGTGACAGCAGAACTCCCAGCCCAGAAAAGGAGTTATTTCTCTAATGTTTCTGTTGCCAGAAGAATCATTCAATCACAAATCACTGAATCATAGAATCACCAAGGTTGGAAAAGACCTCCTAGATAAACCTAGTCCAACTGTCCTCCTACCACCAATATTTCCCCATTGACCATGTCCCTCAGTACAACATCTACATGTTTCTCGAACACCTCCAGGGATGGTGACTCCCCCACCTCCCTGGGCAGCCTGTGCCAGTGCATTACCACTCTTTCAGAGAATAAATGTTTCCTAATATCCAACCTGAAGCTCTCCTGGTGCAATTGAAGGCCATTACCTCCTCCTCCAGGGGAGACTGCGAAGGACAACATGCTCTGCACAGGATTCCTGTAATGTGTTCTAGCTGACTGCTGGATTTGTTTCCTTTATGCCACCCTCCTCACCTGTATCTGCTACTGGTGAACAGGGACTGAGGTGTGAGCAAGGATTTCAGAGAGCTGCATTCAGACCATGAGCTGTACAAGTCTCTTATGGAGTGTTCAGGAAGTATCTGTGACTGAACTGATATCTTTGTAAATTGGCAAAAATAATTAAATTCTTTTCTGTTATTAATATTGTCCTTACCTTTCTTGGAGCAGGGACTGTTTCTAATAAGATTTTTATATAGTACTTTGTACAGTAGTGCCCATTTCTGAGTGGGGGCTTCTTAATTTAAAAAAAGGAAACAATATACAATAGTTATTAGCATGGTTATTTTGAGTAAAGCTTGAAAAGTCATAAGGTGAGTAAGATGGAAGGCTGAGACATGATGTGGTAGAATATACGCAGAAGGGAATGGCAAACTATCTATGTTTCTCCTTTTCTGATGGGAATTCTTGAAGGATCTGATAAATACTGACTGTTCAGTAGTTCCATCTTAACATTTACTTGCAATACAATGTGCTTAGCTAGCTCCATACCAGTTTCTTAGTACCACAGACCTCTGCTTTGCAATAGTTGTTCCTGAAAGGCTTTTGTTTCAAAGGACAGAGTAGGAAAAGCAACTAAACCTTTAGTAACCAGGTCAATGGACTGTCAAAGCAAGGAATGGAAAAGCCAGCAAGGCATGAAGTCTGGATGGTTATATCTTGTTTCCAAGCACAGATGAATCCCAATGCATTGCATGTGGTGAAAGATGAAGCAGAGTTCTTTCATGAGACTTACCTTGATCTGCAGTTTATATTAATACAAGCATTTAAAAATGTTATATCAGTATTAGACTCAGGACATGTTCAAAAAGTTAAGAAACAAACAAAACCAAATACATAAAAATGAAGAAGCATTGATCTATTGCTCCACGTTTTGTCCTCCTCATGGAGTTGGATCCCTTTTGCATTGCACCTTTGAATTCTTTTCCACAGCCCATGGATGACACACACTCAGTTTCGCAAACGGATTTGGGGTCTTTGTAAAAGTTGCTGGGGTCCCAGCAGTGGGGATGAGAGAAATGCTCTGCTTGCAGGAAGACACTGCACCACCTGAGGTCCATGCTCCTCACCAGTGCTGGAGCTGCAGAAAGCCTTTTCCCCAAGTGCTCTGTCTCCTTGATTATTGCCTAAAGATGTAAAGCTACAGTATTTCTTGCAAATGCTGTACTCATGTCAGTCCAGAAAACATTGAGGTGGTGTTTTTTTTTTTTTTAATCCTTAATTAATCCAAATCTCTACATGTCTTAATGGAAAGAGAAGACTAAAAATAATGACCTAAACACTCTCACCCTGCCCCAGGCTGTTTTTCTAAAATCTCTTTTTTTTCAAGAGGGTTAATTTTAGACTTGGCATCTTTGCCCAGTGAACTTCCCACATGTGGTTAAAGCTACAAGCCAGGTCCTGCCACCAGCCATATTTACCAGAAACAGCAGGAGAAATTTCCAGCAGAACAGTAAAGGGGCTGCAGTTCCTGTTGTTCTGCCAGTATATTTCATCTAAAAATATTATTCATCTTGCCAACCACTTTAATGCAATTGGGGAATGGCAGAGCTGGGAAGTCAGAAGAAAAGCTCTTTGTTAAAAAAAAAAAAAAAGAAAAAGCTCAGAAGTCCCTCTACATTCTCTTACACTGTCTGCTTTCTTTGTTTTATCACATCCTTTGCTGTTTACTTATCAGACTTGTCCCAGCTGTGTTAATTATCAGTTAAGAGAATACTAATCACTTAAGATGTCTCTCTTTTGCTTTTAAACACAACTTTTGACAACCCTTCAAGAAGAGAGATGATGTAGAAAACAATTCAACTGAAAGCTCAACATCCCTCCTAGGGTAAGAACCTGGCTTCCCAACCTGGGAGTAACCTGGCGATACTTATAGAGCATGGCACAGGCTGCTCCCTGAGCTGACACCCAGCCACAGCCCTGATCTCTGCCTTTCCTTCGTTTCGTTGACTCTGCCATTTCTTGTCTTTGTAGTTTTCTGTTGCTGAAGCAGAAGCTGGAAGATGATCAGAGGAAAGTGGAGACACTGAGGTCAAGTGTCCTTGAAGCCTGTTTGTGACTAATACATTAATGAGCTTAGTTGGGGAAAATCCAAAACCAACTTGTTCTGCACCTGAGCATGATCATACTAGAGCAGCGAATTGCAGCATACCAACCAGCCTGTTCCTAGCAGAGGGGAAAAAAATTAAACACCATTAAAAAAAAAAAAAAAATAAAATAAATATATAATCATTTTAAAAATCTGACTTATCTTTGATGACCTAAGAGCACCTTATTTGCAACAACAAACCTTTCCAAGAGCTATCCCATGCCAGGCTGGATGCAGCCCATGGTGTGACTGGGACACCATTTCTGCTGTGGCCTCGCTGGGTGGCATTCAGCTGGGACTGACTGATGGCACTGGGACATGGTTGCCTCTTGTACCTGCAGGGGTACAGGCTCAGCATCCCTGCTGTGCCCTGCAAGGAGAATGGCCATGGAGGTGCTGGTGATGTTAAACTCAGCTCTGTGCACTTGGTTTGTCCTGTGAAGCTTCATGGTATTCCTGCAGCCAAAAAACTCCTAACCTGCCACTTTCTCTGGAGGTTGATGCCCCATGCTTGTGAGTGTTCAGAAAGTGTTGGGGAATAATATTAATAGCATGCTCTAACTTTGGGTCAGCTCTGATGTGGTCAGGCAGTTGGACTTGATGATCTTTGCTGGCCTCTTCCAACTGAACTATTCTGTACAGTTCTATTCTCTTTGCTCTTCTGAATAGGTATGTAAGGATACATGCATATAAAGAACAAGCAGAAGAGGCTGGATTATAAACCAAAGTGTGGTTCTGACCAGTCTGAGCTGGAGGAAGGCTTCTATCAGCTGAGTTTTAACCTTGCACATACTTTCATTCATAGTTATCACTTATTAACTTTTACTACTATTTAACTTAGTGAGCTGAGTCTATGTGGTATTCTGACAGGTCAAAGCAATAAACAATCTCTTTCCCCTCGAAATCCGCTACTCCAGAAGGGGCGGGTCACTAACCAAATCTAGCACAAGCTGATAAAATCATTACAGCCTGAGCATCATGTAGCACAGAGGAAACCTTTAAGACAATTTCTGATGGGAGATCTTGGGAGATGCTGACATACACTAACAGGAAAGCTGCTGAAGGTGTATGAGCAGGCGGAAGGCGTGCAGTTGTGAACTGGGTGGGGAGGTGAGGCAGGGGAGGGCAGGGCTGAGGGAAGGTTTCATTGGCATCCAGTGTGGTGGATCCAACCCATCCACCAAGACTGCTGTGCAAGAGAGGCATCGCCTCTGACGAAGGTGCAGTTGGATCTCCCATCTTTTGCCAGGAGCAAAGGACAGAGAACCTGCAAATGAAGACAAAGAGGCGGGAATGGGTGATGGGCAGTCCACAGTGCTGTTGCTGGGTTTTAACCCTCCACTTTTCTTGGAGTCAAGACATGTTGTCTTGGCAAAGTAGCAATATGTAGACATCGGAGTTGATTATTGCCTCCTTGTATACTTTTCTAACAGCTATTTATCCAAGGGGTGAACAATAGTGGGTCAGGTTGTGAAATATCCAACTGCAAAACAAACCAAAACAAAAAATCCCTGGGAAAACCCATCCCTCTGTTGTGCTTTGGTCCATCCCTCAGAGCTAGATGAGCTTGCAAAAACCTGAACAGTGGTAAAGGAGGTCTTACCTTCAAGACATATGATTTGCAACAACTGAAGCTGCGGCCAGCTTGCTCCACATCAGCACCAAAACAAGCTGGTCATGTCTGGGAGCCCAGAGATGCCGTCACCCAAAATGGAAAAAAAGACAAATTATCTTCTCAGGAACAGCAACACCAAACAGAAGGGCCCAAATCTTTCTTTCCAGAGGTAAAAAGGGACTAGGGGAGGTGATGGAATTTTAAAAGCAGTGTCCACTCTTCTTCTCTTTCTGCCATGGAAGAAGAGTAGCCCCTGGTTAGACCTCTTGCCCCCTCTCTTGATGAATCACATTCACCACTCCCTTGCAGCCAGATCTCAGATCTCTTCTGAAACAAACCTCCAAATTACAAGTAGATGGAGTTTCCCATCCCCAAAGTCTGTTCTTTGGGACTGACTTGCTCTTTGCTGTACAAAGGTAACTTGGTTCTTTGTGTCAGTTCTTGCTCATCCTTATATTGTTGCATGAATTGAAAGGGAGGGGAGAGCACTGACTCTCCAGTAAGGTCCTTTACACCCTGGGGATAACATCACAGGTTGTTTCTGTAATGTATCTGAGCTTTTTGCTTTGCAAGAGCACTATAAAGCAAGAGATCTGGAGCTTGCACTTATTCAAAATAAGGCATAAAACATTGAATAAGAAGAAAAAATTTTGACCGTACAAGTATTACAACTAATGGATTATTTACTTTCCAGCTTCTGAAGGCATTCAGTTGGAACTGGGGAAGGAGAAAAGGGTTGTGTGTGTGTATATGTATGTGAGATGGTGTTGGGGTCAGGAGAGCACTGAAGGGAGATGAATTCCCTGACCCTCTTCTCTGGAATCTTAATAACGTGTTAAGTTATTGTGCAGTGGAGGAATGCAATTAGCACAGCGGCCAAATCCTCCTCCAGCAGGTCATTACTGCATTAGTAAATGGAGGCTGTTAAGGCACACAGCATCCCTAAACATACCAGAGGAGCTGCTGGTCCAACAGGACCCGGGATTGATGAGAAAACTCCCACTGCTCTCTACCCTTCTCCATCCACTTTTCATTATTGCTTTTCTGATCAAGCATATGACCACATCCTTCCCTGTCCTCCCTCACACCCTGTTCCCGAGATACCCTCCCAGGAGGCCTCTCTGCCAAATCAAGTCCCAGCTCACCAAGAGGTGTCTGTGATAGATGCAAAAGCAACCTCTGGCTCTGAAGAACTTGGCCCTGCCAGTGGGAAGTATCCCCAGTAAAGGCAGGGGCACAGAATGAGGCATGTCCTTCCTCCCACCCTGCTGAGCATACTACCTGCAGCTTGCTTGGGGCACACTCCGCTTCTCAGGGCCCGATGAAAAGAAGAGGTTTCTCTGCTGGTGCCAGTGGACACAAATTGGCCTGCGTTTTCCTGGGTTTGACAAATGTTGCTATGGATTACCCTCAGCAGACCCAGAGAAGCCTGATGAACCCTTGAAGACTGTGTAACAGATTGCTTTTAATTTTACATGTTTTAAGTAATTCTGAATATTTTGGAACTGTTCTAATTAGAATAAATGCGATGTGCCTTCCTTTTCCCTTGCTAAAATGGTACAGCCTGAGGTTGGGCATAATGGTAATGAGAAAAGCAGTGTGGTGCTCATTGCAAAGATGTTCTGCACACCTCGGTCGGGATGGTGCCTGTCCCTGGTAACTGATATGTTTTTAACCCATAGACCGTGTTTAGATACTGTGCCAACGTTAACATTATCTTACATGTCCTCTACATGTAATGAGTGAATCTTTCTTCCAAAGTGCCAAAGATTAGAGTCATCCCAGTGAGCCTTGGGGTGCCACACCACCAGAGCCAGCCATGTCAGCAATTCCAGCAGAGCATACAGATGACAGTCACCATCAGTACTTTTCTGTTTCACTGGGAAACCAAGACGGATTCTAACAGATACCTATCTCCTTTGCTAAGATACAAACTGGACCCAGAACTCCTACAACACAATGCAATGTCTTCTCGCAAGAAAAAAATTAAAACACAAGGATGGACTAAAATAGAAAGACTCCCAGATAATGTCTTTCTTATCCCATCTGTGCCTTCAAACAAGTGCAGGTATCCCTGGTAATCACTGTTCATCCAGGAGTGCTGCAAAGCAAATGCTCCAGATCTGCTATCCCATGTGCCCGACAAATGTGCCCATCCGCAGTAGCAAAGTGCTTATGTTCCAGTCAGGAACCTGTGAATTAGAGACCATACTACGTGCTTATAAATAAATAAATAGAATGGTAGTTTTAAACATAGGAAATAATGACTATTTTGTTAACCAGAATACCGTTCCCAGCTTTTCAGCATCAGATACTGTGTTTATATTGCTATGCAAATTATTCCTCACAGAGAGTTTACAAATTTCATGTTCATTATTAATAGTGCTATGAGTTTTCACCCTTCCTGTTTGGTGCTATCTGCAGTGCTTGGGTAATGCATAATTAATGTTAACTGCTTGTGCTCTGGCCCCCGTGCCGGTTTACATCAGGATAATTTTCCATGTCTTTTGTCTCTGGATGTTGGAAATCGGTATTCAATGAGAAAGAAATAGCCAGCTTACTTTGCGCTGCTCTTTCCAGGCTTTTCATCTTTCTGCCTGAAATGATGCTGGTGGATTAAATCACTAACCTCTCACCTTCTGCAGACTTGGGTTCAAAAGTATCTTCAAGTGCCAAGTTTTGACAAATTTGGTCATTTCCTTTTGGGCCTTGTCTACAACCTATTGATAATACAGTCAGGGTGGTTAGGGCTGTGGTTCTTCCCTGTTCTCTCTTTTTATACCACAACACTTCCAGATAAATGGAAATACAGCAGCAGAAACTTCTCCCACATTGCTTTTCCCAGCAAAATGTGCTTCTTCCAGGAAACTGTCAGGAACTTGAGTAGCAAAAAATCATAGAAGCTAAATCTACAGTTCTGGACAAACTACTCCCTTTAATGCAGACTTAACTTTCCAGGTTGATTGGATTATTTTGTAATAGCCATCAGTTTAATTGGCGATCTCCACATAGGTTGATAGAGCAATAGGGCAAGGAAGCATGTATGATTGCAGCAACAGCAGTGGAAGGAAGTTTCTGGTGAGGGTAGAAGCGCATTGATTGAGCCTTCTGAACCAGTGAACCTGCTCCCTGCCCACAGACCCAATCTCTCTCCTTGCACAATGTAGGATTGCAGCCTTTATCTGCTCAATGCAACTTCCTGAGGTGTGAACACCCCCTGCACAAGAAAGGGTAATAAAATCTGATTCTTAGTGAAGAACACCAGCAGAGATGAAAAACGGAGAGGGAAAACCAAGTGCTGGTGGTCTTTGAAACTGAGCCTCACCCATCCTCTCTGCGTGAAAGCAACATTGTCACAGAAACACTACACTAAGCCAACTTTTCGCTGAGATATTTCCCAGGCAGCAGCAAACCACTCCTGTCAAACCACCAAGATTGCTAATTAAACTTTGGGCTATTTGTATCCTGATGGCTGAAGTCCCATAGACTTGCAACAGGCTGAAATCTAGGTGGCACTAAGTTCCCTATGTGTTAAACCAGCTATTAAATGGGAGAAGTTCCAGATGGAGCAACTCTGCAGTAATGGAAGATTTGGACAGAGTAGCTTCAAATCAGCCTGACCTGCTGATTCTTGGTGAGGCATCAGGATAAAATAACACCTATTTTTGTGAAATTCATTTACTAGACAAAGCTCTACATACACTGGAACCTTAAGGGAATACAGAAGGATTCATACCCAGGATGTGTCAAGGCCTCATTTCCGCAGGCCAAAGTGCTCTGCACACTTCTTCCTAACCTGAATTCATGAGCTGAGACCTATTTGCAAAAGCAGGTTTCAGTGTAGAATGAAGTAAGATAACATAATATTTTATCTGTAAGATAAAAAAAGATATGGAGAGTGATTTTGTTACAACTTGGAGGATTCTCGAAGTTCCAATCCTGTATCTGCCATTCATTTCAGTGATATACTTCTGCTTTTGCTCAGTAATAGCAGACTGTGGTGCTGTTGTGTCCCAGCACGTTTTGCAACTTTGCAGGTTCTCTCACTCTAGGAAAATGGGCTCGGGAGGATCTTGTAACTTTAAAACAACAATGAAATGTGTTTACTGTCCTCCCTACCCTCAAGTAGAAAAATAAAAAATCACAACATTCCCAAGTGCTTTTCAGGGAGGTAAAAGCCCACTCTTTTAAACCTCTGAATGACCAGAAACCATCTGGATTGGGGACTGTCTCATTTTAGATTACCAGCTGTCTCTGTTCAAATCTCTGGGTCAGCTTTGCAAATACAAACTCAGCTCTGGGACACCCAAGATAGGCTCTTCTCCTTCAGTGGTGCCCTCCCAGCCTCACACAACACGGGAATAAAAAAAGCCCTCGCAGTTATCCGTGCCTTCTTCTTGTCTCTCTCTCTTACTGTCTATGTCATGTTTGCTCAATTTACTACACAACAAGTATTTCCACTTCTTACCCAGCGGGGTCAAGTGAGCTCATAAAAAAATCTGCCTGTCTCCACGCATCACCACTAAGAGTGCCCATCAGGCCCAAATCAGAGCCTATTTTCTGTTGCCGAGTGATAGGTGATGGTGTATAAAGGAGACAGGGGTTAATCCACAGGGTTGAGAGAGTATCAGCCGCATGTTTGAACTAGCAAAGGGGAGAACCGATTGCCGGGAAGTGGGTGAGTCAGCGGCGAATGTCTGTGTTTGTGTACGTAGGTGTGCGCGCAAGAACAACAGGCAGACCCAGGCGTACGCGCCGAATCGCACAGGACCAGATTGGTTTGGCTGCAAGTGGATGCGGATCACACTGAAATCAAGGAAAAAATACTCTGTCCTCCTGGCCAAATGCACTTTGAGCACTGCCTTGTGCTGAGGATGCTTCTGGGCCCCTGTCAGGATGCATCATGGCAAAGCTGATACAGGGAATGGGACATTTCTGTTTTTCAAAGGAGTCATTTTGTATCTGTAACATCTGATTCTATCATTTATATCTCATCTTTGCCTGCAGGCCTCCTTGTGAGAATTTAAATTCTTCCAAAACCTCCTGAAATCTGGATTGGCAAAGCTCCAAGATCTTCATTTCATGACCATTTTTTTTGCTTTTGTTTCTTGTTGGCTTGATAAAAAGTCACTTACTCTCATCAAGCTATAACCCAGCAGCTGGAATGTTCCCAAGGAATGAAAGAGTTGTGGGTTTAGGCACCTTTGATTCATTCCTTCTTTTTTCCTTCCCATAGTGTAAGTACCCCAGGTAGAACTTCTGGGGTAATTCTGTCATTTTGTTTAATGACACCACCACACATGCCAGTATTGTTCATATCATAGCTTGGTGTCATCCAAACTTGTTCCACTTGCTTTTTTGCCCCATCCGTCAGGAAGAACAATAGGCTGAGCCGAGCTATTAAGGGATTTACATGCCATCTCACTCCGATTCTGAAAGAATCTGGTTTCTTTGATGCACCCATTGAATTTTTAATCTTGGGGTGAATAGATGAAAGATGGCACTAAGAACAGCTCATACACAGAACGGTAAAGGAAAAGCAAATCTGTCATCAAATGTGCATTTATGCTTGCTTTCCTTCCCTACTGTGGAATTCAAACACTTCACGAGTATTACTCATTTTAGAGGCAGAAACTTGGGGTGCAGAGGAACCATGCCATTTCATGGTCACCCAAGAGGTCCCTTTTGGAATGATGAAACGAGCCCAGGCCTGCTCAGTGCCCACTACATTGTCATTGCCCTCTGGAAATACATATATCTGCCTTTACAAATGAAGCACCAACAAAACACACAAGAAGCTCATTTTCCAGTACAGACAAGGCATTGAACAAGCATCACCTTGCCCCATAAACCTGTGAGTGTGCAAGGAGCCTGGATCTGTGGCAGATATGGCACAGCTTATCACTGGGATGGCAATTACCCGGATGGCATCAACGAGTGCTGGAAGAGCCTGAGCCCGTGGGTGGGGTGTGGCATTCCTAGAACGTGCTGGCTGAATTGGGAAAACCAGCCATGCCCTCCGGCATAGGCGCTTCATGAAGCGCTGTATTGCAGGGAGGTGTTGGAGGCAGACAGCTGCCTGCTCCTCCCAGAACATGTCTGAGTCTGTCTCCTCCCACAGAAGGGATATAAAAAGGCGACTGCAGTAGGTGGCTGATTTTTAGCCGGCAACGTAGAGCAAATCAGGCTGTGTCCATTGAAAAAAGGCAAATTTGCTACCAGCAGATGAGTTTTCCCTTGCATGAGGAGCTCCATACAGCAGCCTTTTCAGGTTGAGGATATGCCTGGCACTAACCTGCAAGCTGGGCTTCACCCCAGCTCCCAGAGATGTTATTACTTAATTGCATACTCAGCTTTACTGTTAAAAGGCAATCCTCCCCATCAACTCTCCAACCCCACCGTGGTTTTCCTAATGTCACTAAGGCCTCAGACCTTTGAAAGAAAAGAATGAAATATCTCAAGTCCTTCTTGTTTTTATGAGTAGTAATACATCTCCTGATCTTCTGCAGCTTGACTCATGCTGGTTGAATTTATGGGGCTGACCATGCTGGGGTCTTCTTGTTTCACGGTGGGGCTGAAAAGTTACGTGTTGGGGCTTGAACGGCAATTGCACCATTGAGCACACAAGACTTCCTTTGTGAAGAACTTGGGGAGAGGGTTTGAAGAGGAAGAGAGGTTTTCTGCTCTCTGTTTGTTTTGGTTTGCGTGTCTCTGTTATCAGCATGCATCAGACCAGTGTTTATTAAATCTCCACCAGTCGCCGAGATCTATGGCATGATTAACAGGAGTGCACACAGGGAGTGGAGAGGGTGGCTTAGGAACGGGGAGGTGCCTGCGGCAAGGATGTAATGATTTTCTTGTCCTCTCCACTGAAGGAACGCACAGATCGAGCGTTTGCACAGCATCCAGTGCAGAGAAGCCCTGATGTGGTGAGAGCCTTCTGACTAATGCATTCAGAGTGATAAAAGTGACTACTATCTGCTAATGAGAGTGGTGGGAATGAAAAATGAATCCTTGGTTTCATCATTTTCCAGGAATGTGGTTCCTTCTGGCTACCCGGGAGTTCATCTGCTATCCACTCTTGTGTGGGCTGTGGCTGAGCATTTGATTAGCAGGAGAGGAGAGATAAGTGGTTCTTCAACACCTTCTTAATGTAAAAATGGTATATTTGGATACATGATAAAGGTATCTTCAGATATGCTGACCTCAGAGTGATACTTTCTGGAAAAAAAGAATAGGGTTCTTTGTGAATTTAAAATAGGTCCTCAGGAAACAGCCAATAATCTTTGGGGCCTACTTCTGTGCTCAACCAGAGCAGAAATGTAGAAAAGGGACAGATGCTGGAGATCAGACGGGGTTTGAAGGACATCTCTAGCTTGTGTGGCTCTGTTAAAACTCGGAGCTTTCAAAGATCTACAGAGACCAATAATAATAAAATTCAACAAAACCTTTGACTAGAGACAGAGCCTTACATCAGACTTGGGAATATAGGTATTACAGTATTGCAAACTCTGTTACAGTAGCAGCCCTTCAGGAGTTTGTTCTTCTAGGACACATCTCAGTCATATTTTAATTCACTTCTTTGGAAGAATACGGCCTTGAAGTTTGGTGCAATAAAATTCAGTAGAAAATGATTTGCTAGATTTCTCTTTTACAGGGTAGAACAAAGGAAAATCAACTTATAAAAAAGCTGTGTTGCTTCTAAAAATGAGAGGAGAACCAAAACTCTGGCATAAAACAAGAGGACCTATCTTAAAATAAAACAAAAATGTAAAAGTAAGAGTTTGAGTGTATCAGCAATCAGCTGATGCCACCCAAGTGCTCAGTGATAAACTTAGTGAAGACTCAGTCGTTACGTGTCAGAACATTACGTAATAATTTTAATGTAGTTTACAAATATCTCAGCACCCATGTAATGCAAAGGGATTAATTACAACACCAATTTGTGTTTGAAAAACTCAGAGACGGAGTAATTCTGTTTTAACTTTAAACTAAAAGTGGAGAAATGAGACACATAACAAATTATCTTATCATTAAATTCAGTCTATATAGGTGTCCCGGCTGTATTTCCTCCTGTAAGCAGAGGATCGTGGTTGAAGGAAGATGCTGGGCCACACGTTTTCTAAGCCCACAAACCATGGTGTACTGTCTCTGATTCTTGGTCTTACCTCAGTTTTCTTGGAAATTAAAGTCAGTCAAAAGGTCTGGGATGCATCACTTGCTTTGGAATAGTGGGGGAGCAGTGAGACTGTGCAGTGCTGGATGGAAAGGGAAATGGAACCAATGCTTAAAAACAAAACAGTGGAAACTGTGGAAAGTTGGCGTTCTATGAAACTGGAATTGCGTTGTTAGGACAGACTTAATGTTCAGCTGCTTGATCAAAATGAAGAGAATGTGTTGTTCAGATATGAAATCAGTTACAAAGATATCTATCAGATTTTGGAAGAAATGGTCTTTTTTTACAGTGAAGTCAGTGAATAAATTTTAAAAACAAAAAAATGAAGAAATTAAGTTCAAATAGAATTTTGTGGATAAGAACAAACCTTGGAGACAACGGTTGCATTCTGCTTTCCTCTATCCCTTATAGTGCATTGTCTTGTATGGTGCAAAAAACTGTATTTAAATAACAAAAGAGTAACCGAAATCTTACAATCAGGAGATGCAAAATCACGGTGTCACAGAGCAACTACTAGTTCTTGTATCAAGAAGCTGCCTTGAATTAGAATACCAGTGTTAGACAGCTTTGTCACTGCCTTTTCACAAATGAACTATGCCTCACCTCTAGCGCAACATGATTATTTTTCAGACATCATTCCACTTTCTCAGCTCAGTGAGCCACTACATAATAATCATATTTAGTCATTGTACAATATTTTTATTCCCATGCTAATAGCAAGGAAAGCTAAAACAGAGTTTGAGGCTAACATTTTCCGGAGAGACTTCTCATTCTGGAAAATTCAGATTTCTAACATGAGGGAAGCTTGGACTGACTTTCTGAAGACGTGAGTACCTACAGCCTTATGTTGACCACATTTTCCAGTCATGAATGGTCAACTCTGTTTTCTCAATTTCAAAAGCTCTTGGCATGATTTTTAGAAACTACTGAATACCCAAACTCTGGGAAAATTGGGCTCCACTAAAGCCACTGAACTCCTCTCCCCACCACTTGCTTTTGAAAATCTTGGCAATGGACTTCAACTCAAGTTATTGAAATCTCCAACAGCAACCACATGACTTCAAATATGTGATTCAAATATGAGTGACTGTTTTCTGGAGTTTGTCTGTGATCCATTACTTTTGCTACTTCCCAGTACTTGTATCCAAAAAACTTCAGAGATTTTTTTTCTTTTTCCAACTGATGAGGGGTAATATTCCCAGGACTCTGCTGACCAACACTTCCCAGTTCCCAGTGTAAGTTTGTTCCTGGTTAAATATCTACCAGGCCTGCAGTCAACCAACTCTACAACTGCACCTTCTTCCACTATTTCTGGTATTGCACTGGACAAGGTTGGCAACAACCTTGATATCTTGGTATCTTCTTTGATATCATTCTTTGGGAATGTCAGGATCCTTCTCCTGAGTATTGTCACAGAAAATCGTGAAATAATTGAACAGAAGATGTAAATAAGATCACTGTGGTTCATGTAGAATTACCTTAGGGGAGCCAAGATATCATATGCTAGTTATTGCAAAATTGAAATGATTCTTCCTGCAGATACAGAACACATCTGAGAGTAACAGATTTTCAAGGAACTCACTCTATTTTTTTCACTGAAATGCAGTTCTTAAAGAAAAAGTATCCGTTGTGTGACTCTTACTTATCATTCTTATCAAATCCAGCTCTACTTTTTACAGGCCAAAGGATGATATACAGAGGCAAAAATCCTGCAAACTCCTCCTGAGACATGGAAATCAAAATGTATTTCATTTGTTCACAATAAAACTTTGGCAACTGAAAAATAGATGTGGATTCCACTTCTAAAATGCAAAACAGACCACGGTAATTTACATTTTACCTTTCCAAATCTTTTTGTGAAGGTTAATATATTCTTACAATACTTAAAGTACATGAAGAAATAGGTAGTATCCCTTTCAAAAGGGGAACACATGGTAAGGAAATACTTTGGCTAAAATAGGATTTGGTTAATGTATAAGATGGAGGAAATAGAAGATGACTACATCTTGTTTCACCAGGCAGCCAGGAAAAGAATATAGTTTTATTTTTCTACGGAAAAGAGCGAATGTGAATGGCAAGTCCAGGTAGACCACAGCTACCTGATGTAAACGCCCACAGCTTTGGTATGGTCAGAAGCACTCAGAGACCCAACCTTATGCTGGCTTGTTTCCTCCTGAAAAAAAAATTGATAAAATGCCAAATTTCGTTGGTTAATACCTTAAAAATAGACAGAGGCTCTAACCATTGGAAAAAAGGAAATTTTCTGTACTTGAAATTCCAACATACTGAAAAAAGGAGACTTTCTAAGGCCATTCCTTTCCTCTGGGAAACAGAACCTGAAACAAGCAGAAGTTAAACCAACAAACAGCAGCAAGCAAAACCAAACAATAAAAAAAATTTTCTTTGGTGAACAAACAATGAGCAGGAGGACAGGTGCCTTCTTGGAGAGATCAGCCACATCACGCTTCCTTGCATGAAGTTTGCAAGCTCTCTATCCCAGAATAACACATATCAATTAGACAGCTTAATATTTTCTTTATGGAAGGATATATTTTCGAGGACCTCCCACTCTTTTATCTCCTCATTTCAGATGAGCATACATGGGTATCTGCTCTTACATGCACTTCTGGATGACCTTTTGGGTTTTGTCTTATTTAAGCACCGCTTCTCAGACTAGAGGAAACCATTACACACTTTCCATTTTATCTCAGCACCTGCACAGCCTGCTGATACAATCCAGTATAACTCGGCCACTGTAGGAGAATTTGGTGCTCTGGGAGAATGTGTTTCCTGTTCACTGAAGAGGTAAAAACAGAATCACCGTTCTGACTCATTCAAGAAGTGAACTTCTCTGAAGATCACATGCCTGCCGAGCCAATGTTGTTTTTGGCAGATCTTCACGGAAAGCTATGGGTTTTGTTTTGCCACATCTGCTCTCTCAAGTGGATTTTGCTTTAGCTGATCTTGCTCCACCTTGTGCATTTTTTTTTTGTCTTGGTTGGGGGTGCAGGAGGAAAAGGGGTTGAGATTGAATGTTGTATTGCATTGCAATAGAATATTTTCATAGCATAAAAAAAAGGTCTCCCCTCTGGGCCTTAAACAGTATTTCCAGCTATTGTGTGTACTCCCCAACCCTTACACTGCTTCTAAGAGAAATGATTTCTTTTGCAGATGTTGAAAGGAATACATTCACAAAAGGCTCTGAGGACCTTCCTAATAACGAGGAGACTGAGGCATGCAGATGTGCCACAGACAGATGACACAGAGAAAGAAAAGTGTATTTCACATTGCTTGGAATACGTGCAGACATGAAAAAGTGCCGGAGAGTAAGAGCCCCTATTTCCAGGAGCCAGATATTGTGTGGTGGGTTCAGAGGGCAGGCTGCGTTAAGCCAGCCCATTGTGTCACCCAGCAGGAGTCACGGAGACGCAGTTTAGTGACAGCCACAGGCTCATCTTCAGTGCTGCTTTGAAATAGGATTTTTGTTTTTAGCAGCAGCCAGTTTTCATTGCACTGCAGTTGTCATTGCTGGAGCGGGGCACGTTTTTGTTATTGGAAGTCAACTATTAGGAAGCTGCAAGCCAGTGCTTTAGTGTTGCATACATCTGTGCGAGACAAAGCGTGTTCACATGTGTGTTTGTGAATGCATGAAGGTTAAATAACAATGCCCAGAACTTGTTTGGTTTGCAGATCGATGCATTCCTTTGGTGTACTTTGTATATATTCGCTTTTTTTCCTCCCCTATCAATTTTCTGATTTGTACTGGGAAAGGATAACTTTTTGTGTTGTGAGGTGTTGTTTTTTTTTTTAACTCCTTTCTTTTCAAAAGTTCTACCCCGGTACCCTCTTGCTTGATGACTCATTCCCTTCTCCTTCACACAAAACACCCTTTCAACAGTTTAGCAGTGAAAACATTAGGGCTGTCTCTTGGTCACAAGGTTATTGTTTTCATATCTCTCAGAGCAAGACCCTGGGATAGCTCCACTGACAAATTAGCGGTTGTGTTGAATGAACAATTGCATCAAGGCAATATTAATCTGGGGGCCTTGTTGGAATGGAGAAGGTGCCTGATTTCAGCATGGGAGTACGTGCTGAGAGGACAACCGATGTGATCTCATTAGATAAATGCACAACACGTACTAGTGGGATCTCATTAAATCTTTAACAGCTGTACATGTTTACATCAACTTTCCTTGAGATATGCCTAATCCTCAAAAATAATAGAGTTTTTCCCACTAAAATCGGATTTATTAATATAAAAAAATCTCGTGAAGTAGACACTTTTCTTCTCTTTTTCTCTCAGCGTAGACATCCACATAGGAAATGGGTTTACCTCCAAAACAATCCTTTAAATGAGCGAATGTGTTATTGCAAGCCTCCTACCACCTCCAGGCTGAGGGGCCTCGAGAGCGTTCCCATGAAATTCTTCTGTTTTCAGAGCATTTTTATGAAATGCTGACGAAATGAGAAGCTTCGATATTCTACCAACAACTGCTCCGGAACAGGAAAGTTAGTGCTTGCCTTAAATTTTCACAAGCTGGAATCATCCAGGAAAACTGACACCGAAAATATTTTCATATGTACCCTAGCAAACCAAAACTGCTGAGTTTCACACGGCTGCTCTGCTGAAGAGCTCTGCTTCCTGTGTGGGAGTTGTACATGCTGACTTACATGGTGGGGGAAAACTGAGCTCCCTTCTGACCCTGTCTTGTGCACAGCTTGCACGCTTTGGGGCACCTGAGGGACAGCTCCTTCTCCTATGCGTGGTGGCAGTCACCACTGCACCTGCTGGATCTCTGCTACCGAGCCAGAAAAGACAATTCTTCCAGTGTAGGGCTGTAGATGGAGAAGAGAGAGAATTGAGATGGAAGAGAAATGGAAGACAAAGATAACTGTTGTTGCACAAAGATCATATTTTAAATTGTCATCAGTCAACATGCATTAATTCATTTGCGTTATTTTAACAGAATTAGTGCAGCAACAGCTACAGGATGCCACATTGCTATCTATCACAGAAATCCCTCATAGAGAAGTGAAGGGCTTTATGATGTCTGTCTAATATGCATATAGTTGATCTCTTCAACATGTGTAGGACTCACTGTGCCATAGATATGTAAGGCCCATAGAGAGGAACGTGCTTCCTTCTATATCAGTACTTTGGCAATCTGAACTGTTTCAGTTCTACTTCTTTCCTTAACCTCCACCTGAGATTAGAGCCAAGCTCATGTCAAGTGTCCCACAGCTAAGCTCTAAACTAATTGTTTATTGCCTTGAAGAGAAGAATTGAGAAAAATATTTATAGGCCCTGGAAGAATAATAAAAGTTTGCAAGCATTTAGGGCTTTTACTCAATAAACCTTTATGTGCCCTTCACGCACCCATTCAGCTCTGAGAAAAGGTAAAATAAATAAATAAATAAATAAATAAATATAAAAAGCACAGGGAGATTGTGCTCTGACAGTAAGTCAAAAATCTCATAAATTCCAGATACAACCAATAACAACTTGTTGTAGGAACCCGTCTGCAGCCAGTCTATGGCACAAGCCCAAGGACAGAGATAAGAATTAGGATGGCTCATGTCTCTCTTCAGACCTCTCCCTTATCCCTTTCCATTTAGGTCAAAATACCATCAAACCTTTTTACGATGTTTGGCACTCTCTGCCCAACTTCACAGTGATTTTTTCCCCCCTTTTTGTGCTTTGTATTAAGTGATTTATTTTTCCTGCTCTCCCTGGGCAATTGTACCTCCATTCCCACCTCCTGAACACTTGACACTGCACTCTTCCCATCTCCTTTCCTGCTCTTCTTCCTTTGCCCCGTTTGCAGTAGTGCTCACATTACTCTCTTGCACATTGTGATTTTAAAAACCACCTCTTCCATGGCAATGTCTACAGACTTTGCCTCCTGGCTCTCTCACGTGCTTTCAGTGTTCAATCCTAATCCTCTCCGGGGATTTGCTGCCCGTGGTGGTTGCAAGGACCTTCTGATCTTTTTGCTTGCAGACTGCTAAGCCCATCTGGATTTGCAAATAGCCTGGGCTGTCCTGGGTCTTGGTGCAAAGGATGGACAAAAACTTGTCATCTCTTCTCAGCAACCACCACTTTCCTTCCGCTTCCCACATTTCAGATTCCTCCATTCTTCTAGCTCAGAGCATGAGCTTCTTCAGCCCATGAACCCACATTATGATTGTGTGACCAGATTTACTCAGGAGCACTGCTCAGTTAATGACTGCTTCTATTAGCAATAACAGCATTAAGAGTGAAAAGCTTTGTGAATTCTCTGTTAGATAAGGCACTGATTTCCTATGAGGAATAATGAGCAACACAAACAAAAAGATAAAAATCCCAGCTCCCTTTAGGTATCAAAAATTTCCCCATAGATATAATTGTATTTTCTCATGGTTTTGTCTGGGAGTTGAAAAAACAAAATTGGACAGCACTTTGCTGGTACTCCCACAGAACACACTAAAATAAAAGCCCAGACCATTCTGGACAGGTAAGACGAAGTATGGAGGGAAGGAAAAATCAATGCCTGGTCTTGGGAAAGGAGAGCTGAGAAGCAGGGTGTTTAAATTTCTCACAGTACAGATTTTATGACAGAGCTGAGAACCTAACCCAAACTGTTCTTGGTTGATCCTTTTGGTTTAATTCATGCGAAAACTACTTCATCAAGTGTATATAAAATATTCAATAGCCTGAGAATCCTTCACTCTGCAGTGCTGGCTTGGGAAACGTTGACCCGTCAATAAATCGTTAGGACAGGCTGCCCCAGACCTTGCCCATGTGTTGAAAATAAGTTTTCGTAATAACGTGCCATTTCTAGCACAGCAGTGTTCAGGACAAGCATCCTTACGCTGCCTCTTCTTTAAAAATAAAATTGGTCAGAGTCCAAATCCAAGGATACACAGCGCACGTTTCAGAAGCTGAAGAGCGTGTATCCATGCGGGGCTGGGCAGAGCAGCCACAGGTCTGTGTTTTGCAGCTCTTCAGTGCACAATGAATTTCTGTAGTTTCACTGGCTGTAGCTTGTCTGATCCAGTTACAGCCCCAAACATGATCCGATTCCTGGGGGGATGTGTTTTTTTTTTTTTTTTTTTTTTTCCTGGGTAATTTCTCTACTCAGCTTTATGCTCTCATTTGTCATTTGCAACAAATATACTGAATTTCAATTTTTATAACTTTGCAAAAATATGTCCAGGAGGCTGAGTTGGCTGACTGTTGCACCAGCGTGATTCTGGCTGGGGGGGGTGAAAATACCATATCATCTGGGGGGGGGCCGAGGTCAGGCTGTGCTACAGGACCCTACCATGCCTTCTTTTGCTATAGTAGCAATCTGAGATTGTTCCTGGCCTAGTGGCAGAAGTACATCCACTGTGAAGGAGTTTATGTACAACGTTGTCTGAGCAGGCTTTATTCTCTAAGAAAAGGAAGGGGGCTAAAGCAAAGCTCAGTAGAAATGCAATGGAGAACCCTCTCCATCACTCTGCATTGCATGGGAAGAGGCAGAGGGAAAAAAAAGCTTCGAAGAGAGCCCTCATATTTTTGAATTAGTCGCGAAGAAAATGTTCCTACAAAGCTGAATTAAAATTAAAAATAATGACTATGACTAAACCTACTCCAACAGGAAACTGGGAGCACGCTCCCAACAGGAAAGTGATGCTTCTCAGGGACCACCTACCAAGGGATGAGGGAGATTCTTCATCCTTAGGTATCCCTTACAGTAAAAATAAGGAAAAATAAGTGTGCAGTTTCTGAGAAAATATCTCAGACCTTAGGGGAGCATGTTCAAAACTGAGACTGCGTAGGCTCACCGCCATGCGCCTAAGCAATGTGAGGAGATCACTGGATAGCAATATGCTGGAGCTCCACAGAAGCACCGAGCTGTTCCCTTTGGAAAGTCTCACCATTAGGAACAAAACCACATGTGGGATTGCTCCCGGTCCTGTTTTTAGAGGTGTTCGGGATATCTGGGGCATTTGGGGCCAACCAGCTCCGCAGCATGAGGACTTCTCCCCAACACCGTGGAGTCGTATTCCACCCAGGTGACATCAAACCACAAACAGTAGTGAGAAAAGAAACACAACCGGTGAGAAAGTGCAATAGAAGCGGAAAGGAACAGCGAATAAATCGGAAGCAGAAGTACAAATGGAGCTGAGGAAATTCACGGAAAGTCATGTCTCTCCCGCTTGCTCCTTCCAGACGCAGCAAAGTGATGTCTGAAAAGTGATGAATCAGGGACCACAGGCAAGGACAGGAGCAACAAGGCTCAATTGTATGACCCGAGGCACAGATGGGAAACTAGAGCAGGGAGAGGGAAAGCAGAGAAAACTGTCAGATTTCTGTGGGCATTACCATGCTGTGTGTGCTCCTCATAAAACATTTATCGTAGAGGATGCCTCGCTCCTTTGATTTGGGATTCAGAACCTCGACCAGATTTAGACCAGGCATTTTCTTTCTTTTTCTTTGTCCTCTGTCTAATTTTAATATAAATTAGGAAGAAATGTAACACTCCCCCCCCCGCTCAATATTAACCTACAGATAAAGAATTATATTGTGCGTGCCCACTTCCCTAGAATTTTGGTTTCTCCCTGATTTTAATAGCTTAATTTGAGAAGCGATTATAAAATACATGAATCCTTTGCTCATCACAACAGCATTAGCATGTGAGCATGAAGAAGCGCTTATTTGTCTTGGCAGGATCCAGAGCTGGGATAAATGATTCCAGCTGAAGATAGAATTATGTCTCTTGACTCCCAGCTAAATTTGGGGCCAAACACATACTCCCTTCTCTGCAGTAAATGTCACTTTCCTGATCCTAACACATCAGTTCCAGAGTATATTGATGCAATCCACTGCAACAGCAAAATCACTCCCGCTGTAATATTGCTCCCATAAAGCGCTGGATGGAGGCCCGATCGACTGCATCGGACAACAATTACCTCAAATCAAATTCTCTCTTTCTGGATGGTGCTGGAAATGGGAGGTATCTTCACTGCGGGTCGATGGAGGAGGTCTGGGGTGGGGGTGGGGTGATGTCGGGCACAGGGACAGCGCTCATTTCCATTTCTGCCCAGGGAAGCATGAAGCACTTCTGCTCCCCACTGCAAGGGAAAGCGTCCCCACACCCCACAATTATAAGGCTAAAAAAGCGAATCGGTGGCAGACGGCCCCAATAAAGGCGGCTCAGGCTGCTGTCCCCACGCAGGGCGTGCCTTGCCTGCAGCACAGCGCCTTGGGCCACGTCCCAGAGGCAGCCGACTGAAAGGGTCTCACCTGCTACCTGCAATCAATCCTTGCCTCCAGTGTCACGCCGCCCTCAGCGGGGTCACTCGGCAAGGCCGAGCCATTGCTCTGCGTTTGTCAGGGGGGATCGGTTCAATGCTTCCTGTAAGGGTCAGTGGCAGAGGCTGGCAGTAATTTTCAGCTAGGTATGCAGAGGAGCAGGGGGAGCCTGAGGCGCTGCTGCCTTCAATAAATACTTAAGGAATTTAGCAGCCCGGTGCAGACCCAGTGTCAGTGGGTGATGGTGATGTGATGGAGCTCACGCTCGGTGTACCAGAGCCCTGTCGTTAACCATCTCTGCAGCAGGGCAGCCATGCCACTTGGGCAATGCATTATTCCAACAGCGTTCCTAGTCTATTGGGTTTCTCCAGATTATCAGGATCACCTCCCACGGACACCATCAGTGTCCTGAATGCACGGCACTGAACTGACTCATGTGAATGGAAAAAAGAGGCCAGTGGTAGTGTGCTGGCCAAAACGGCACCACATCACAATACGTCCATTACTCATGCTGGGTCATTTCTTAAATATAGTACAATCCTGCAGTATGCTCAGGCCTACAGGGTAAGTGAAGGGTTCTTTATATTTTTTTGAACTCGGTAATAAGATTTTTTTTTTTTTTTTTTTGGAGCCTTAAAGGGCTAGAGATTTCAACAGAGGTTTCCATTTTGCAAAATGAAGGCACAATCTCTACAGGAAGAAAAGGAGATTTTCTGGGCATAGAGCCAAGCCAAGACACAGGTCACCTGGTTCCTGTAATCTTCTGTGCCACAGACTGCCCATCCGCCTTCTGGCAAGGCATTTATTCTACCCTCATCCTTTGTGCTGCAGCTGTAAGTGGGGATAATAACACATCTCTATATCATAGGGCAAATGTGGGGATAAGCATGACGGTATCAGTGCAACCACTGCACAATGCGTTGCTGGGCTGGATGGACTGCTGTCCCACAGCTCTACCCACAGGCTGCACAGCACCCTGGATGTTCGTGCCACTGCTTATTTGTACGTCGTTAAGCTAAGATGAAGCTTCAGCTTTATCTGTCATGGGTTTTACACTTACCAAGACATTCTGCACTGTGATCAGATTGCAGCAAGTTACGGTTCTCCACTGAAGAGATCAGCCCTGCAGGAATTGATGGGTTTCAATAGAATTAATGGATGCGTTCCTCAAGCAGACAAAGAAAGAACAAGAGCTAAAGTGAGCAGAGATCTGCCAGCAGAGCTTGTTGTGGGTAGGCACTTGGACTTCTTTTAGTTCCAGTGCATCAAGTTAACACAAATCTCCAGTCTTTGTAGCAAAACAAATGCAGTTCAGACTAAAACAAGCCTGGGAGTATAACATGGGCAGACAGGAGGGGTTCTGCTGTTAATGACCGACAGCCCTCGTGACTCTTCTGCATGAACTTTCTGTAAGTAAACTGTTTCACTCATGAATCCACAACTTCATGGGGCAAAGTGAAAGGCAGGAATAATGTTGTAAGCTGCACATTGCTAAGTATGCCTCTGGATGATATAAGCCAGTGCGACATACAAGCTGACGAGGCCAGAAGCAATGGCAAATTGCAGAGAATTTTTGGCTTGTCTGTACTAATTTACTAAATGAAACTAAACCTATTTAAACAGGGCTTAAACATTTTAAGTGTGTTGAGTTGGCACCAAAGTAACTTGATCCACTTCACATTGATTTAATTACACCGCTGTAATTTATAGACCATGTTGTTGCCTCCTACAGCCTCAGACTCCCCTACCTTCCCCTCTGAGTTGGGATCTTAGGGGAGGAACTCTCCAAAATACTTCATATTCTATGTAAATTTTAAGGCAGGTATTATGAATGCTATGAGAGTGGGAGCCAGCACCCCCCCAGGTATCTCACACTATGGAGGATAGATCTTTAATGCTACATTGAGAATCCTTCCATCTGCTCTTTATCACAATGTTGATAGCATCATTTCAAAAATACCCAATTCAAACCCAAAAGGGAAGAAGAAAAGAAATTTGCACATGGCTCAGGAGATTCAATAATTCACGATATTTCATTAGACAACATCTCCTTTAGGAGCCTGACATTTATATTCATGGTTGAGCAGAGGGATAACTCATGAGTTATCTCTTCTGTCTTTGTGAGTGAAGATTAATGTCATAAGTGTTCAGCAATCATGTATCATATATACACACACTTACACACACACTCAACGTGCATTATTTTTATCTTCTATGATCCTCAGGAGTGAAAGCACTTGAGACAACAGTTTGGGGGAAAGCAGTTTCTGAATGTTGTCAGACTGTGCACAAACCAGGGGACAAATTGTAGCGTCAGTTAAACAGCCTAAATAGCGGGCATACATCAAGCTGGGGAAGGTGGGCTGTGGTGAAGTTGTCATGTACATGCATTATTTAATACGCTCTGCATAATTCTAGGGCTCTGTCCTAAATGGTGAGTTTATTCTTTGTGCAAAATGGGAAGAGGAGGGTGAGGAGGCAATTATCTGCCATCTTTTTGCTCTTGGAGGGTCAGAAGCCAGTAGGAACCAAAGCCTGTTCTTGCTTGAGTTGGAGGATTTTGACTGAATTTCTAAAAGAAAGGGATTGCAGCTCGTGTCTGCTGTGGCTGAGCTCCATGTGAATAACTGTACTGCGCTTCATCCCATTACCTTCTTCTGTGCCAAAAGGGTGGGTGGCAAAGAACAGGGAATGCCAATTTTGTGCCATCTGGGGATTTCCCTGCAGTAGTATTCCAGGTGCTTTGGACAAAAGCAGCTAAGCTCACAACACAGTTTGCATAGCCCAGTGAAAATTCATTATGAGTACTGTAAAATGAAAGTACATAATACACACTATTTATCACATGGCTCTCAGATTCATTACTGAGCTCTTACCTATAAGCCTATCATGTCTATGATTTATAGACATCGGGATCTTTGGCCAAAAGGTGCTTTGTAAATGCAAATGGTTATGGTTGTTGTAAAGATCCTCCTGGATTATCCAGTTCAGACACAGGCATTCCTGTGAATGCATAAGCAGATTGAATGATTTGATACAAAGAATCAGTGCCCCATATTGCCTACAATGACTGATGTCTCTTGAATTATCTTCTCAACTTTGCTTTTCATCCTAATTAAATAGGATGGCTGGACTATGCCAAGAGATAGAAGAGCCCAGATTTTTACTATTCTGGTTAGTTACATCTGTACCAATACAAACTGGTGCAGTGCAATCCTACCACATAACCAAAGAGACAGTCTGCTATGGGATCTGACCACATATCCACCAACCCAAGTGCTCTGAACACCTTTTTAATCTGTTCCCTGTCATCTCTATACCCATAGTGCACAAAACAGTTTAGACATATTTTAATTTTATTTGCTGAACTGCACAATCATTGCATTGAAGTAAAACCAGAAAACAAACATAAAAACATTCAGATTAAAGCTCTATTCTTGCTCTAGTTTGTGTTTCACTTAGGCAAAGCAATAGAGCCCCAGCACCCGAGTAAGAACAAGAGCTCAAATCCAGGCAGTTCAGTAGCACCTAGTGAGGGTCGGCCCCAAAATGCTTTCTGAGTTTGCTTGACTCAAGGCAGTGCCACACAGAACAGCTCATCTCTGCCTATAGGAAACAGTATGGCCGCTTTGCTGCAGACTCACCCAGGCTAGCTAAATGTTCATTGTTCTCCCCAGAGAAATTTCTAAGCCCATTTGCCCATATGGGCTCATATGAGTGGGAGACGTCACTGTGCAAATCCCACTGCAGCGAGGTCCAGAGGCTGTGAACAGTTTTTCTGCGTGAAATTAATTGAGCTCGCAGGGTCAGCAGGTTACGACCAGGCTCATTGTGACAAATGATTTCTGTCTGAGTAGGAAGACCTTTGGGGTCAGTTCAGGGTTCTGCCTAAATTTTGTAATTACGCCTGCCTCGGGCCTTAAACAAACGAAGTGTCCCCTAACATGTGCAGGGAGGCAGCATGGAGATCAGGGAACGAGCAGAAACAGCCTAGCTCAGCCTAGCAGGGCAGATTTTTAGCTGAAACTTGTAAATAAAAACCCTGACAAGCTCAACAGAGCTGGAGATGGGCTTAGAGCCTGACAGGGAAAGATCTGGAGCCTCGAAGAACTCTTTATCCCTGTGATGATTACAAGAAGTCCAGCTGGGAAAAGCTCATCAAAATTCCTGCTCTGGCTGCGACTGAGACACTTTGCATTGCCAAACCCCAAAGGAGAATACAGTGCAAAATATGCAACTTGATTGAACACGGAGCTGTATTAGTAACTTCAGGGCTTAGCTTGTGACTCATAACTCCTGCAGGATGAAGGAGCCGTGTGCCAGAAAACAGGCCAGATCCTAACATTGAATAGAGGGACTGAGTTCAGTTTTTTACGACAGCACCAGAGAGCTAATGTTGAGGGTGGTCCCTTGCCCAGGTCTCTGGTGTGGATCCTGGCTGCTGCTTTAGTGGGTGACATGGAGATAGAAGGGCCTGTCCCCAGGCAGAGACTTACCTCCCCTAACTTCTCTGTCTGCAAGTTAATCAATATTATTCAGCTAGACAAACTTACAGGAGGGGGTGTCCACAACCAAAGCATGATTCAGCCTGAGATAGATGGGAAGCATCCCCTTTGGATGGAGCTTTTCTAGAAGAAGGCTAGGCTTCCTACAGCATAGAGAAGGATTTGTAAATGAGGTGAGAACCCTGGAGAGCCAGAGCCCAGCTCGACCATCCTCTGGCTGATGGGACCGAGCATGCTCAAGTGCCTCCTTCCAGTTATTTTCCATTATGGACCTTTGCAGAAGCTCTCCGCATGCTATTCCTCGAGCCCAGAAGAGAATGCAAAATGTTTTTTCATGCTGCTGGCCAGAGGAACATGGGTGGATGGAGAAACGAGCAATAGGAGGTAAAATGCTTTCCTGGAAGCCTCCGTTACAGTACAATACCGGATGGCTCGTGGCCACATCAAGTATCAATTCATTAGCCTAATTAAATTCTATATAAATCTACATAATTCATATTGCTACATTTTTAGATATCTCTGTGCAATATTTCATGAAGCACACAGTATTTCGCTAATCTTGTTTTAAAACATTCACTTTAAAACCTTTATTGGCTCTGAAAGATCAGCTCAATTATTAGGATTTAAAGCTGAATTTCTTGGGCACTTACCCATCATATTCTTTCTGCTCACTGCAGATTTAAGTCAAATGTTTGTGTTACTCAAAGTTGGAGATGAAAAATAAATGAACATTCAGGTATTTTCTTCAATATTTGTATGAAAATTAGGCTAATCATGTCTCCCAAATTACACTCCCCATTATGATTTGCAGCATTTCATTCATTAGTCTTTTCTTAGAGCACATTTTCTTCTAATCCTGAAAAACCATACGAGCACAGGATTGCTTGAGCCTATTTTAATTATTCATGTAAATTAAAGAGACAGAATAAAAATCACATACTCAGAGAAAATGGTCCATCTTTCTCATAATTCTATTTAGAAAAAGAGTATGTGTTTTATTTCAGCATTTTTCTCTGGTCTTTTATTTATGCTTTATTGCACCCTGATCAACACAGATACTTAAAATAATATACAGAAAACAGATTCCTTGTTTGTTTTCAATACATCTATAATGGTGTGTGTGTGCCTGTGAAATTTTTTTTGCAATGACTTGAAATGGCAACACAATATAGGAAGGTTTTTTTAACTACAGTTAATGCAGTTTCTATAAACTCACAACATTAATGATAAAATGAAATGCCACATTTGTTCTCAACAGTGGAATTGTGAGCATATTTTACAAGATTTCACTCCTGAAATTCTGACTTCTTTGAAACTTCTAGTTAAAACAAAAGGTTTTGATCTCATTTTTGATGCTGCTGGATAAAAAGTCAGTACACATTGTGAAACAGCAACTGTTAAGTAATACTGGCCAGAGTAACACAGAGAAACACTTTGCAAATAGGCCTAGGACTTTTTCCTGTGAATAAAGATGATCTCAGTTGGTTTTGAGTTTCTCAGGGAATGCAGTTAATAATGTGTGATGCTCCTATTTGTAGTGTCTTCCATATGCAGTTCCATAAAGCCATGTCCAAAGAGGCTGGCCTCACCTCCTTTTGGATTTCACAAACAGTTCAGAAACTTGCTGGGCACGCAGGTCCAAGCGGAGGTGCTCAGGACAGGATTCAGGCTCCTTTCCTCCAAGTGAGGAGATGGAAAAGCTGAAGCAGCAGCAGGAGGGGAGCGCATCCTCCAGCCTGGGGACGGCATTGCATCTCCTTTCCCAGCTGTCTCCCTGTGGTCTTCGGCAATTACCTGTGTCCAGATTTCTAGCACGGGGCACATGCAATTGCATGTCTCATTTATCCGTATAATTGCCATGATTGCGACCACACTGTGGCAATCATACCTGCAAGCAATCCTTTAGACATCCAAACTGGAAGGTGGCACTTCCCGCACCATCCTCCAAAGAGCCTTTTCAGTTGCCCCTTGTTGGCTGAGCACCCCCAGCACAACCCCTTAGCACAGGCAGCACCATGCAGCACACACTATCTCTGGCACAGAATTAGACTACACAACCTACCAAGCCATTTCCCATCAGTCCCCCCAAGACAGAGTCTTTTGGAGACAGCAGTGCAGAGGGTGATTGGCAAATATGTCTAGTTTGTGATGTGCCAACGCTTAAAGCACAAAAACAAACAAAAATTACCCATGAAGCTGTTAAGGCAGGAAACTCTATTAAGAACCCAAGGGAGAAGTTGCTTCCCTGATTACATATAATATGCACCATGTACTCTTAGTGTACCCAGCAATTGTAAGAGAACTCCCGGGAGGATTGTGTCGTTGGCTGGCCTGCAGCCAAAGCTGTCATGCTGAAAGTGCAGTTCTACCCTGAAAAGTGTCTCTGTGAGAAACAGCATCATTGGCTTTCATGTTTATGGTCTCTTAATGATCCAGTATCAGCTGTGCTCAGCCTACAAGTGAAAACAGTTCTGGGGACAGAGGTGGTTTAGACTTTGGAGTGGTTTCCCTCTCCCTGACTGCTAGAAAGTGTTTGGGGAGCACGGAGCAAGGTAAAAATAGAAAGTGCTCACTTTTAGTCGTGACAGGAGGATTGAATAAACTTCTGAATTCTACAGGATGATTTAAAAAGCTCGTATGATGGCATCCTTAAATTCTATGTATAGGCTATTATATAAATAATAGCACCCTATTGATCAAGAGCCATCCCCAAACCCAATATTGATACACGGAAGGGCTCTCATTGACTTTCTCTACCTTTGGGTCATTTCTTTTTTGTCCCATCTGAGGAGTTTCCCAGAGGAGGGGAAGGAATGATATCTCAAGGGACAGAGAAGTTAAAATCTCGATCTCATGTGGTTTGTTCCAGTGACAGACCTTGAACAAAGCTGGGCAAAGGTTTTATTTTTGCAGTGCTGATTTTTATTAGAAAATACTATTTCAATTATAAAGAGCTTTTTGGAGGAGAGGAAAGGGTATTAATCTAAAGGAAGTCTACTCTGAAAAACAGGAAAATGTCACATTTTTCAGATCACAGTGACTTTGCTTTTTCATTTAATTCAAATCCAAATTCAAAGTTTTTGAAACGGACTTCATGTGATACAGTAAAAGGTAGGAAAAAAAACTCTCATCCAAATAAATCCAGTATTTTTAACAGAACTTTTCAACTGAATCTACCATTTCCATTGTGAAATGCTATTTTGCAAAAGTACAGAAGAAACAACCTAAGCCTTTCAGAAACGATTGAGGCAAATAGGGCAAAACATTCTTAACATGTTAATTTGTGATTGTACAACTTGTTGTTCAGTCTGCACATTACTTTGAGACACATCTGTAGTTTCAAATATGTCGTGTTTTGGAACGTGGACCACTCTCTGGAATATGTACAACCATTTCCCATGCTTGAAGCAGCTAAACAGAAAGGTGCCTTTTTACCCCATAGCACTGAAAATTACTCTAATGAAAAAAAGTCAAATAATACTGTCAGAAGAGAAAGAACATTTTCTCATGAACTTTGAATAGGAAAAATTAATGACGTTATTTATTATTTTCATTACTCTTGCAGACTTCTGCTCTTTTCCTCTATTCCCCTCCTTACACTCTGCCCTATATTCCCCCTTCTTCAAAACCTTTCAGCTCCCTGCAGTCCGGTGAGAGTTAAAAGACAGACCAAAAAAAAAAAAAAATAAGGATCAAGAGGAAGATCGCCCAAATGCTTAAAACGAGTGTAAAAGGCACGGTAAGCAGTGATGCCAGTGCAGCGTCTTGCTGTAATGAAGAGCCTCTCAGGAAAAGTGACATGAAAGGGAGCAGAGGCTAATTGCATAAAGCTACACTAAGTGGGCTGGGGGTAGCTCTCTGCCCTGCGCTCACAGCACAGTGGATGGGCAGCTCTTGGGCAGCGATGGGAGCCACGGCTGGAACCCATTCGTGGGAAAACACACCAAGTGGGGGCACTGACATTCCCAGCCCCGTGAGCCCTGCCCTTAGCACCACTGCTCCTTTCTCACTGCGCTTTGCCCCGCTGACCGCTCTCTGTGGCACTTTAAGGAGTCAGACAAAAGAGGAGAGGTTAAGAACATCTCCTGTGTTAGCTTTCAGCTGCTTGCCGTCACAGAAAAAAAAACAAAAGCAGAACTTGATCTTTTGTTGTTGTTTTGTTGTTTTTCTTTCCCCTTTTGAAAAAGGGATTCCTCATCTTTACCTCTCCTTTATATTCTAACTGCCCCAGCTGGAAACCTTCGAGGCCTTTTTAAAACAGGATTAAAAACACAGTTTTCTGCATTAGCACAGCTCAAAAGGATAACCTCAGCTCTTTTCTCTGCCAGCCAGCTTTTTAATCCTGAATCACATGTCACTTCAAATTATGAATATGATTTTCATGTCCCCCTCGGGCCTAAATTTCACCCAAGTAAATCCTCTCATTCAGCAGCCGGAGAAACGTGTCAAAAGCAGTGATCTTCAAGCACTGCAAATGCTCTGGGAGAGATCAAACTGTCCCAGCCTGAACTCTCCCAGTGCCAGGCGTCTTCTCCCCTCCTGCTGATCGTTGTTGACACCCTGCGTCCCCTCCCGGTCTGAGAGACTGGCATGGCAAGAGAGACAGAAAAACACCCCTTCTCCTGTCAAAATATTTCTGGGATTGATCCTTCCTGCACTTGTGGGAGCAGAGGGAGAACAAAGACGTGCATGGATTGATGCTGGGTAACAAGACATGAAAGCACCTGATAGTGCAGTGCTTGCTTTCATTCTGCACGCAGCCAGACAGAAGAACTAGCAAACTGGCCCTGGTTTCCAAGCCAGACAGGTCGCTGTGCCATTCTCATTTCAAGGAAGGAGCCTTTCCTTGCCTGTCTTTCTCTGCTCCGTGCAGATCCCTGACTCTTCGCTGTCCTGCAAAAAATGGGCTAACTCAGAACAGCCCTGCCAGAGTCAATGGGCACTTCCAGATCTGATTTGCAGACAGAGAGGGGCAAATTACTTCCAATCTGAGCATTATGCTCAGAATGAGAACTCAGGAAATCTGCATATGGTGTTCAGGATGTACTTGGTATTAGGTAGGTGATCTCCTCGAGGGGAAGGGACCGTATGGGGTCAGAAGGTCAAGTCTTGGCTCTTCAGTCTTCAGTCAGCTCTGTTGAGATTTCCTTTTCTACCTAGTCCCCCAGATAGTTTCCTCCTTTCAAAAAGAACTATATTATTGCTTTTTCAGCTGTCTAGTAAGTTGTATAAGCACTGCTCCAAAAGTAATGCCTCCTATTTCACTATGTTGGTCCACGAAGTCAGAGGCAGATGTTGGTGGGATGGCAGTAAAGGCTGAGCCTTCCCACCAATATTCTGCTCCATTTTGTTGCTGTGTGACAGATGGCAGTAGAGGGCAGTCTGACAGAATGGCATCTGACATGGGAGTGTGTATGAAGCAAAGACGTCCCATCAAATTCCTCCAGGTGGAAAAAATGGCACCCACTGACATTCACTGACACTTGATGAATGTTTATGGAGACCCAACAGTGAGTGTGAGCACAGATAGGCAGTGGGTGGTGCGTTTCAGCAGTGGTGACAGTGATTTGAAAGACAAGCCATGTTCCAGATGGCTGTGCACAGCTGTCACGCCACGAAATGAAGAGCATCTTGATCAGCTCATCCATGCTAATGGTGGTGAATATGCTGAAAAACAGTGCTTTGTAGCTGAGAACTTGCTCTATCAAATAGTGTTATTGTGCTCTTTGTACCTGTTGTAATTTCCATAGAAATAAATAGGAGGCATTACTTTTGGACCAACATACCTTTCCCAAGATGATTATGGCCTTTGCTTACTGCAGTGGTGGATGCTGCAAGTGTCAAGGCTTTGCTCACTTTTCAGCCCTGAGAGCTGTGAAGCGTATTGATGTTGTATTAATGAGGGCCATCTCAGTTGTACTTTGATGAGTAGATACTGTGATGATCCTCATTCAGACCATCCAGGCTTTCATACCCAAGTTGTCCTGGGGTTAGAAATAATAACTTTGCTGAGGCTTTCTCAGCACCAATCCAGACATTTGAGTTCAGGCTTCTCCTGCAAAGTGGAGACACAGTTCTGGTTTGAGGTCACCTTGTTTGAACACTCTTTTCTGTGGGTTCCCCAGACTTTGTCAGCAAGGGTTTTTTGGTTTGGTTATGGGTTTTAATTTACTTACGGTTTCTCCAGTTCCTTAAATGAAGGAAATGGCCAGGAGGCTACTGCCAGTCTGAAATAAACCTCAGTATTGTTTACCTTCAAAGGTCTATGGTGGTGTTTTACCAGGAGATTGCAGTAAGGAACAGGGACAGAAGTAAGAGCTCAAAGGAAACGTGTGGATATGGTCTCTATTTTGAACCTCAAGCCTTCCTCATAGGGAAAGAAGGCAAAGATAGACTAAAGGCTTCATAGAAGGCAGAGAGCTCCCAAAACTACAGTGCGCAGCACATCCCTCCATCCATGTCATGTGGCTGCCCGGATGCAAGGACATGGCTATTTCCCATCTGAAAACCGGTCAGACAAATGTTTTCATCCTGCAGAAGAGCAAAAACAAATGTGGAAGAGGTCTAGAAGGATATATTTATTGCTTGCTTACCTTCCCACGGTGAGGAAGCCACAGGAGTTATTAGAGAAACCTCACCTTTCAAAACATTCCCATGGCCATGAACATGCTTCTGAAGAACTGTACATCCTGGGAGGGTTTCTCAAGCAGAAGATCAACTCTGTTCCAACCATTGCCTATTGCTTTTTGAAGTTTCAGCAGCAAAACAGAAACACAGTGGTTTGCCAAGAGAGGTGGGCAGGAAACAGTTTTTCCAGTCCACAAACAATTCTCAGTCTAGAGTTTTCCTATCCAGATACAGAATGAAAGGTAGAAATCTGAAACTTAAAAGGATTCAGATCGTATCAACAAATCATTTTTATGAGCTTCCCTTTATGATATTTTTGGCATATAAATTTTACATATTTTCTTTTGATTTCAAAATGCTTAAATTTTAATGTAAATCACAGTAGATTCGAAAGCAAAAATATTATTCCGGTTTAATTCCCTTCCCTCTGTCCTCCCACCAACCTATGCAATGACCCCAGCTATGACATTCAGATCACCACCTGTGTTTTCAATCAACTGGCATTTTTCAATTCAAAATAATTGCCAAAATATCCCCCCCCCAGTGTCCCAGACCGAACTAATGACCGCATTGCTTCAGCCCAGAGGTGGCAATAGCTACTGAACTGCATGTACAGAGTTTGTAATCACTTAAGTAGTGCTTTGAGGCTTCCAGTAGCTAATATATGTCCACCACCACAGCAAGGAATAAAATGAATATTGCCTCTGCTATCCCTTTACGTTTAGTGTTACAAAAGCTTGTAGAACTGAATTTCCAGAGTGGCGATTTTTTTCCCTTCCACCGTTGGATGATAAATTTGTTTATCTTTGCTCTTGGCACTGAAGTTTGTGAACATTTCTAAAAGAAACAAGGAGAACTCACTCATGGTCTGCTAAATCAATACTCCCAGTGTCTTGCTCTCCACTGCCAATGCACCTTGTATAACCATTCACCGCTCTGCCTGTTAGCATCCATTTTGCGCCGGTGGAAATGACTAAACCAGCTGCAGAGCCACAGAGAACCACAGCTCTGCCGCCATCCTCGGCTGTGAATCAGCCCTAAGAAATACATGGCTGGGGATGAGCCTTCCTCCCAAGGCAGTGACAAGCTGAAAGGATCTGGTGTCAAAGCAAATGAGATAAAGTGGCAGGTGTACCTCTCCACACAATAGGGATGAGTTACCGTATTTCTATGCAGTTGCTCCCTGAAACACAGAGCACAGAGACAGACTGGAGGAGATGTGATTGCAGATGGTATGTGTTGGAGGATACAGACTCAAATTTGACAGTCACTTTATAAATGAATTCCCGGCCGTGTGATCTCCCTTCAGGTCGACTTGCTGCTGCGGACTGGCAATAGTTTTCTGTGGGTAAAAATACTGGATTTTCCAAAGCCTGATTTATGATCATTCTCTGCAAAAGTCTTAAAAACACAAAAAATATTACAGCTATTTGTATCTCATCCTGGCATCGTTGTTCTCTATTGCAGCAAGTGGAACTATCTTTTCTTAAAATGCTGGATCGAATCCATATTCTATTTATTACATCTGAGGACTGCTCTTCTCTATTTTATAGTCTGTTGTTTACGAACTGTGCTGGGGGATTAAAAGTGCATGATCTGAAAAAGTGCAGGAGAGTCGTCATCATTCTTCTTTTTCCCTTTTTTTTTTTTTCCAAAAAACAAAACTAAATAATAGTGGCTCCCAAAGGTGTTTGCTTTTTAGACCTTTACAGAAAAGCAGAACACGGGAGCAAAAATAAAAAGCTCTGGTGGATGTTTTTGGCTTGTCCCCTAGGCCAAAAAGCCCATGGCTCAATATGACAGGGATACGGAGGGGCTGAGCATCAACCCTGTTCTGCTCTCCACAATCATCTGTCCTCTTTGCAGTTTAAATTCAGGAAGGAGGAATGGTACTGGGAATGGGAAGGGAATCCTGTAAAAGGGAAGGGGGCATCGTGCATCCAACAACATCTCCGTCTATTTTTGTTCTAAACCCTGCCTGTCCTTGCGCAAAAGCTCTGTGTATGTATTTCACACATGGCTTACGCTGGAGCAGCTCTGCCATCGTGCTTTGTCCTTCACCCAAGAAGTCCCTCGCAGTGCGAGTGCTAGCTTCCCAGGTAGCTACAAGTTATTTTTCTGAACTGGAGGGAACAGGTTTATAGATTTTTGAAAGTTTGAGAAAAAAGCTCCCAGTTGAGTGTTTGTCAGTGATTTTTTTCTTCTTTTTTTTTGCTTTCTTTTTTTTATTCTACTTTTTTTTCCCCATGAGCCTAAAAATCCTTTTGAAGAAGAAAACTAGAGTCTCTGATTTGTTGGGTGGGTGATCCTGGTCTGTGGCAGTGTCAGAGGGAGAAGCCACCAGTGCCCACCATTCTACATGTGATGGGTACCAGAAGTTTCCAGCACACATCGTCCTACAAAGAATGAGATAAAAATGCACAGTAACTGCAGTGGAAATGCTAAGTCATGGCATGAACCAGTGATGGAGCACCTGGTGGGAAGGCAGGGCCAACCCAGGGAAGCTCAGGTGCATGCAATGTACCTGAGTGATCAGGAGGGGTGGAGCCAGGATCCACCCTTCCCAGGCCTCATTTAAGGGTTGGCAGTGGAGGTAAGCACATTTCATCTGGAGATCCCTGTGTACCTGAGGACCTTTTAGGCCTTCTGAAGGTAAGCAGCTTCTTTCCTTTATTTCTGTACCAACTGCAGCTAGGTGTCTTGCTGCTCTGCTCTCTTCTTGTACTTTCCATTGTGTTACAGTAACCATTTATCCTTATATGGACTGAGTTTACCAGTTTATTGATCAGTATGAAAGAGTTGAGCTGCTCCTCAGCAGCCCTATCTTGGTGATGTGCTTCTTTCTGCAGGGAAAGGGAGTAGGTGCTGTGGGACGGACACTTAACTCTTACATGTCTACAAAGTGAACTAGTGAATGTTCAGGCCTGGTATCTGTTGAATATTGTGACTGTGGTTTTAGAATCCATCCAAAAAGATTTTAGTCCCTGATTCTTCTAAACAGTAAGGTACATGTAAGTCCAGAAAAAATCCAAGCCAATAAAAAAGCCCACCATACTAAAAACTGTTAAATCAGCAAGAAGATTCAGTGTATTGTGGGAGTCCTTCAGGAAACAGAGTCTCCAGACCACCAGGCTTTTCTTCCTCACTTTGGGATATCAACCTCAGCAGCACTGTCAAAACAAGGATCTCTCAGTAAGTCATTTCCCCATGGCAGAGCACTTCCAGCTCCTGGGTACTGTGAGATTGAGGCTCTGGAAGTCCCTGCACTGGATTGCAGGGATTGTTTGGATGTTACCTGTACTCCTGGAACAGACATAAGGGAGGAAGGGAATTATGTGGCTATAAAACCTATTTTGTGATAGTACTTCACGAATTGCACTGTTTCTGACTCTGATAATTGTCAGCATCAACTTCCACAGCAGTTGGGAAGCCAGGTTATGCACAGTACATTCCCCTTTTGAAATAGTACATAATAATGCATTACTACAAAGGTATAAGAATGAGTTTCTACTACACCAAAGTAGAAAAATCTGTATCTCATCACTGACTTGTGTGACAGTGCCCCTACAAGTGGACAACAACATTGCCATTGGAGGTTTTGGAGCAGGCTGCCCAGGGAGGTAGTAGTGTCATCATCCCTGGAGGTGTTCAAGAAATGTGGAGATGTCCCACTGAGGGACGTGGGCATGGTGGGGTGGGCTGGTGGTTGGGCTGGGTGGTCTTAGAGGTCTTTTCCAGCCTCAATAATTCTATGATTCTAACACGGTCTCTGTCTTTGGCCCAGTGAGATCATGAGAACAGTTATGCATTCTGGCTCTCAGGTCCAGCTGGTGTCTCTTGCTGATATCAAACAACAAAATATTTGGCTCTTTCCTAGAAAAAGACCAGTGACAACAGAAATCAGAGTGGCTTTGCTACATTGTTTGTGTAATGACTTAAGTCTCAATGTGGCATAAACAGTGGTGTAACTATGTTAGCCTTGCCTCAAGCAGATGGCTAGGGAATGGTGATGTCTGGAAAGCCAGAGCATCTTCCACTTTTATACGCGAGTTAATACTGGGGGTGATGCTGTAGGAAGAGGCATTTCTACAGCTCTGGGACTCAACTAATCCACAGGGCCCAATTCCCAGTTTGATTGCAGTCCTTTCTTCTTCCTTATCACGCAGACATCTGGTGCCATTAAAAGCCAATAAAAGGACTGTTTTCAGAGGTGCACCCCCAACACTGCATGTGTAATCATATGTGGTAACACAGCGCTACATTAAAAAAAACTTGTATTTTTTCAGCATCCTTTTTTCATTTGTGTGGTTATTGATTCTTGTAACTGATCTCAACTTCTGAGGCTGTTTAAATAGATGCAAAGGCTGATTTTATTAGAAGCTCTCAATAGCTCTGGTCTTCAGATAGCTGTGACCTTGTCATGGAAGCCATTCCAAACCTGACATCCTTAGAACAAAATTAAAATTTTCTTCTCCCCTCCCTGTAGTGTATATGTTGGTCATGACACCTACGTAGGCAGTTTCTGCTCCCAAAAAGTCTAATAGAGAATTGCTCCTATATAGAAAAAGTTGTGGCAGCATTAAGCAGGTAAAACTAACCGAGCACTTCATAGATTATTGATTTTCCTGGGCCCTGGAAGGAAAAGTTACGGTAGTGTAAGCTGGAATCTGTTCTCAGTAGCCCTGATTATGGCAGCAATAAGGACTGTGCTAATTAATTCTGTGCTCAAAGTAAATAAAAGACAGGTGAGGATATGGCAGAAAGATCCTGGGTAAAAGGAGAGGAGAAGGGGACTGAACCAAGAGTTCCTCCAGTGCTGACCCAGCAGGGTGTCTCTCTTTCATATGAGAAGAGTCATCTCATGGTATTTACTGAACACTTCAGATTGAATGGCTGTATCATAAGAAAGATGATGTTAACTAAATATGGAGAGAGAAAATGGGGGGGGAAAGAACATCTAAAAGAGCAGGTAACAAAACTCTTCTCTACAGCACCACAGGCATCTTCTGAAGTCAGTGAATCTCAGCTTATCAGAGAGAAACTGAGGCTGAAATTCAATATGCTCTGCCCAATAGCAGTGGTAGTGAAGGAGTAATCCCAGCTTCATTTCAGACTCATCTGTAATGCCCCACACTGACAATCCAGACACTAAATCTCTAAAGCACTCAGCAGTGGCACTTCTGAGCCTTGGTGGGCTATGGAGGAAGGCATGCCTGCTTCTCTTCTGGGCAGACAGAAGGTGTGAGCAGTTTGCAGTGCAGAGGGAGAAAGGGTATGAGGGGGAAAAAAAAAAAGGAAGGAAAAAACCACTTATTTCACTAAGGAGCTGCGGACAGGATGCATACAACAGGAAGGATGTGGACACTGAATAACTCATCTCAGGATTTCTCCATCATTAAGGAAATGGGGGTATTGAAGCGTGGGTTTCCTCCACATGCTATTCTAGTGAAAAGCAATTCAGCAGTAAGGGAAAATGCTACTACATTACTGTTGCTAAAGGAGAAGACTTTTCCCCTTCTTCCTCACCCTGCCCTACCACCAGCTCTGCTCTCACCCTGCACCTGCTCATCGGGCTTGCAGTGCTCCAGCACTCAGCAGGAAAATTAATACTTATTTCATTCACAGTTTTGCTCCTTCATTGCAGACACAGAAACGCACAGTGTATCCATTGCACAGCCACTTGGGCAAGAGTTTTGTACAGCTGGTAAATGTGGAAGGGGAGAGGACAAAGCAAACCCAGCCATTAATCTTCCCAGCAGCTTCTAGGTTTCTCAGAGGTGGATGAAGCTGCATTTTGCCATGCTAACAGATGGAGGTCTCCAAGCCAGGCTGGAGCTGGGAAGCCCCTGTCATCAGGGGGGTGAGATGGAGTGGAGAGCACTCAAGAACTGGGTTTGCTGCTCCTGCAGCTACTGGGAAACCTGTGCTGCTGCTGCTCCCTAAAGCTTGCGAGAAGATATTTTCAGCAGACTTGTTTCTTTTTTAAACTTTCAAATCATTTTAGGAGGCAGAATGTAGGAGACCATCACCCACCAAAACAATGATGGAATCTCACACACATGCACAATACATGTAGCCAAATGAAAATTTAATTTGGATGTACTGGATTAAAAAAAAAGTTCAAAAAAATTATTTAGTGAACTAAGTTTCATTATGCATCACCAAGAAAGACCTGACAGTAGATTTGACCTCCACAGTGTCGTTGTATAAATAGAGAAGGAAACCTGAGCAGCATTAGAATGTAGCCTTCCTTAGGGGGAAAAAAAGGTCCCTTCATTAATGACTCCTATTATGGCTATTCATTGTATCCTCTTTTCCTTAACTAAGTCTCACACTGTCAACCAGCTCTCTTAGACGTTCATTGTGTGTCCATTATCAAAATATCGTTTTTGACTTTGCTGAACAGATGTAGGAAATGTAGTAGTGTAAAAAAGGAAGAGGAGCAGGGCAGATAGCACGAGAAAAAAGAGAAGGATAATAAGCTTAGACTGTACTTGTGTAATTATCCTCCGTAGAACAATCTTCTAAGGAAAGGATGCATTTAATTTTTATGTCATAAATCTTAAACTCACCAGTTGTCACTGACGGGGTTAGTAACTGAGGAACTGGAAATGGACATAGGAAGTTTGCCTTCTCCACCACTTCACTTTTAATAAAGATGGATTTACTATGAATGGAGGGAGACCTCTGTGGTCAATTTTGAATCTGTTTTAAGGGTTGTCTAATAAATTTTATGTGTCCAGTTGGGAAACCACTGGTGGTTTGCACAAAATAAAGCTTGTAGCATTTGAGAAGAGTGAAACAAAGCTGCTTCGCAAATGTCCAGCAACACACCATCTTTTCTCTTTCCCATTCATGTTCTCTCTTACAGATTTTTTTGGGCTTTTAATTTTAAGTTAACTCTGGTCCTGACTCTGGCTTCATTCAAGACCAGGGCAAAATTGTTACTGACTAGCTGTAGTCACCTCCTGGCAGTAGGATCCCTCTCTCAGTGCAAGATTAAACATTTGGACAAAGAAATGCAGTAATTATTCAACAACCAAATGCTAGCCAGGCTTTCTTCTCTTACTATGGCATGCCTCACCGTTAACCTCCATTAAATTATTTGTTTAGAAGCTACTGAAGCTTCCTATTGAAGCAGATGCCTGTCCACTTTGAACTGTAGACATCAACTGCTTGCCTAACATCCAGCACCAAGCACTCACCTGCAGGCAGGAAGGCTTGATCACTAACTCACAGCTAGATGATGTTCATCCTGCACTACCAGATTAGGCCACAAGGACCAAAGCATGGATCTTGGGTAGAAGTCCAGCTAAGCAGCATGCTCTCAGGGCAGTGAGTCAGCCTGCATTCTCTGGCTTTCAGAAGTGTGTTCTTCAATGACTTGATTTCAGGAGACAAGCTGTCTTAGGGCTGAAAACCACAAATTCTATTATCCATTTGCCATTGCTCTGAACTAGAATTGGTCTGGGAATGTTTTATGTCCCCACTGCTGTGTGGAGATACTGTTGGACATTATACCCTGCATTGCAGATGTCATGAGGTGTACATTTGTCACCCTTTGCACCCCTAAGTGTGCATACTTGGATGAGATTAAGCAGTATTTTAAACGTTGATGAGGCATTTAGTGTATTGGATTTCCACCCACTCATCCTAAGAGTATTTTACTGTTGCATTTTTTCATAAGATATTGAAAACTTGGAACTGCTAGTGCAAAGTCAGTGGGAATCTCACCAAAGGCCCTGCCTGAGGGCCAGTTTTCCTCTCTCTGTCTTGGTCAACTACTGTCTTCAGTGCTTTCAGCTGGGCCAGCAGACAGATATATTTTGTGCATAGTCACGAGGCCATCCCTGGTGGATGGAGCTCTGCCAGCTGGCAGGGAGGGCACCTGGCAGCATGCAGGCAGGAAGGATACATCCGCATTGATAACACAGTGGGGTCTAACAGCTCAGTGACTTTGCTTTTCTTTGTCATTAGCATTCATACTCTCACAGCACAGGAATTACACAGCATTTTAAAAGCAGACAATGAGAAAGGTACAGCTTTGAGAAGTTCACAGCCTTTGGGATTGGTTGTGTCTTGCTGTTTGACCTGAAAGAGGTGACACAACGCAGCGTTTCCCCAGGAACAGAGCAGGGCATGACTATGACTTGCAGGGTCACGGTGCATCCCTTTGACCATCCCCACCCTGCCGGCATTGGCCCATGGTTGTGACTTTCTCCTTGGGTTTGCTCATCCCAGGATGAGCATGGTGAAGGTGGTGGGTCACTGGGCAGCATTACTGCAGCCTGAACTTCTCCTTTAAGCCGCAGATTCAGTGGCAATTGTTTAGCTGAATATTTGGCACAGATACAAAATATGTATGCTTACCTTTTCTCTCCCAAAAAGCGGAACTGAAGCTGAAACTCTTCTTGCTATTCAAAGTTACTTTTTGTTTGGGTTATTCTGGGGAGCAATCATCCAGTCTTGGAAGGTTTTTCTCTGTTTCGTTACTTTCCTATGAAAAATGCTTGAGACCAGAGGGATCGTTTTCTCCATTTATTGCATTCTGTTGCAAGGTAGTCAAGTCATATTGTCCCTACCTGCAAATGGGGACTGCTAGCTGTCATCTGGGTGCTCCATCTCAATACACATAAAACACAACAGATCTTCAGGGTGTTGGAGCACGAACCTGTTTCCCCATGCTGATGGCTGCTTCACCTGCAAACCTTCCCTCCCCACAGGCCTGGCTTTCCTGCACACCTCTCCTATGACCCAGTTGGGTGTGTTACCGACGTGAGCCTCCCTGATTACGCCTGGTACGTGCAGCAGGATCCCGGGCATGCCAGGCCGATTGTGCTGACTGTTCTGGCGAGCTTCCCTTTCCTTGGGAGAAGGCCTGATGGAAAGGATGAAGGCCAGGAGTTGGCTGCTGTTGCCTGTGCTCCGTATGAACCTCCGAGGCACTGCAAGTGGCACATGACTGAACTCAGCCTTGTCCCCTTGGCCAGGGCTGCCAGCAGGGTGCCTGCCTGCCCTGTCTTGCCCAGGAGTGGTATGATGGGTGCTGCTGAACAAGCTGTATTCACAGCTGCCAGCACGGCAAAGCCGGGTGGAACAGCAGGAGTGTGTGAGGTAGCAGCAGGGAAGTGCCAGCCGTGCAGGAGAATGGAAGCCTGCCCATGCCCCCCGAGCTTCCCATGGTCTCTCACGCTTTGCTTGCGCTGCTGTTCCTCATTTAACCAGTTCCCCCTGTTTTCACTAATTCCTACTGGCTTCTGATTGAATGCTCTTGTGGCTTTGTGTAATTTATGGTGGCTTTGACTCACGGCCTTGCTAACAAAGGCCTGTATGTGAGAGGGGCAAGCTGTGATGGGAAGTGTGGTGGATGTGCTGTACACGGCACATCTACTGAAAACCCAGCAGGGATGCCCACTGTGAGGTCTGCATTTTTTCCACGGTGCCTATTTAGTTTACTGCTCTGTTCCTTGGCCTTCCCCTCATGCCCAATCCTTGTGTTTGCATGGGTTTCATCTAAAAATTTCTAGTTTAGTGTGTCCTCTCCAAAGGGACAGCCAAACTGAAGAATGGTTGTGGTTGGAAAAATGAGTATGCACAGATGATGTAGTGCTCCTCAGTATGCAGAAACTGGGTTCTCAATCACCCAACAGCTTCTTTACACCCCTTTGAATGCAAAACAATCTTAGGGCAGGCAGAAATAATGACTGTATTCACTCTAACGGCCACTTTACATTACCAGAGCAATGAAAAGTAGCCTTGTAGCTAAAACCATATTCCTGCCTTTCAAGCAGTGGTAGTAATTTAGACTGTTGGTAGCAATGGAAGGTCAGATTACATCTGCATCAAAAGTGTGGACAGAGCTGGTGTTGCTGGAGCAGATGAGAATTTAGCTGCTCCCAGGGGATCCCCACCATCCATGTTCCTCAGGCACTTCTCACCCAGCTGAATGACAGGTCAGCCATCTTTAAGTGCAGGACAGCTCTTCACCTCCATCAACATTTCACTAAATCAAAGCTGATGAAAATGAAAATATTCCAGTCATGAGACCTGTAAACTTAACCATTCATTAACCAAATAAAATGATGTCTGCATTCCAGGCCTCCTCACATGAAGTGGCTGTTGATGAATTAAGATTCTGTATAGTTACCTCAGCTTTTCAAGACTTTGCCTTTAAAAGCATAATATAGCCTCATCTGATGTAAATCTACATTATCCCATTGCTCTCTGTGTTGATTTATATCAGTGGTCTGCTATTATGGCAACATCAATAGCAATCTGCATCTCTATTGGCGGTGATTAAGGGTGGAAAAATCGCCTGGAGAAAGGGAGAAAGAATATAGTACTCAAACTATGACTAAGAAACTGAAGAGTAGGAGCCTGATCAATGCTCTTAGGAGCCTGCTGGGAGTAAGCTGCACTTAAAATTTGATTTAACTGAATGAACTAAGAGGGAGACTACAGATACCATCAAGCCTCTACCCTGGTCTTCCACACAATTAGTGGCTCAAGTAAAGTAGGTGCAATTTTACACCCAGACATACCTATGTTGGAAATGTTAGGTGATAAGGAGACCTAACTGAACCCTTAACTAACCCCACATACTGCTTTGGTGGTCCTGAAGTCCAGGACTTGGGTTTTCCCTTCATAGCATCTAAAGTAGGGATCAGACTCATACCACCTCTCCCACACCCCAAGATTCAGCAGCTGGTGACTCCAAATTGATGCCAAATAGTACTTTTTTTTTTTTACTTTTTTTTTTTTACTTTTTTTTTTTTTCTGGAACTCAGATTCTATTATTCTTCCAAAAAAATCCATCTGTCATTCTATGAATCTTCTCAAAGCCTCTGTCAAAGAGCTCAGATTCTCCCAAAACCAAACCCAAACTGAAATAACAAGGAGTGCAGCATATGTTTTCTTAAGAGCCAGGTAAATTTTGCCTACCAGAGGCACAATCTAGGGACAAGCTTAGGTATCCTCCAAGCTGAGAGGCTTGTTTTGTTTTTGCTTTACAATGTCACAGCTTTGAGTCCTTTCAGGTTCTCCCATTCCTCCTTTAAAAAAACCTGAAGCTCTCTGTAGCGCAGCCACAAATATCACAGCCCTCTTGTCAATGTCCAAGCAGCTCAGAGCTGCAATTTATTTAAAGCTAGCCTGAAGTGAACCAGTTAGTAAGAGCTGGTTTCCTATCACACCTCATTCTACCTTCTGCCTTTGAAGCCCCCTTAACACAGCCCTAGTAGTCCTCGGGGACTTCAGGAGATTAGTGCAGGTCCCTTGACAATGCACTGACTGTTCTGGCACTTCTGCCTAAAATGAGAGAGAGAGGACAAAAAAAAAAAAAAAAGAAAGAAAGAAGGGAGAAAGACTGGGAGAAGATGAAAAAAGTAGTAAGCAAGTTTTTTTTTTGCAACAATAAAGGCCTGTTGTTCGGGCCATCAGTTAATATTAGTAAGCTGCAAGTACAAGCATATTTATACTTAATGATGTAGCAGACAAATAATTTCTGTCTCCGTATGTCAGATAAGTTGCATTTATTCCACCAACTCTTCTCCTGTAGGGAGACCCAGGTGTAAAATCCCAGCAGAGCATTCAACTGCTGTGCCTGAGGAGCCCAAGGATTGGAACTGTTTTTCAGAGCAGATGATAACAATGTTAGATCCTTACTTCTTTACATTACTGAAATAATTTTGCTGCTGGCATTGCCCCTAAGGCATTGTCTACCACAAAATCAGCAGCATTACCTTACTGATAACAAAGATTAGATAATACCCCGAAGAGATACAATAGCACGAGATGAATGAGACCTACCTGAACTTGTTGCTGTGCTATGATCTCGGGAAGGTTTGCTGCTGGATGCTGAGCAACAGCTACTTGTCATTGCACTGTCCTGCATGGACCTCAAGTGATGTGATAACCATAACACGGAAAAGGCAGACCAGTGTTATGTGCTTTCATGATGAAGGTGCAGAAGAAGTCTTCTAAACGACTTCCTTCTTGAGGAGGAGGAACATTCTGACAAGAGACATGTAGAGCACACAAGTTAATGAAAATCCCAGCTGCAGCACTGAGAAGCTCAAAGGAACAACAAAATACGCAAAAGCAGTGGATGGTGGGATGCCTGGACACCAGGCTGGTGAGCTGGGAAGCTCCCTCTGTCCTTCAGGCCACCAACGTCTGGAATACACATGAGCCAAGCATGCAAAGGAAGTCTATTCAAAGCCGTCTGAGGCAGCTTGAAAGTTTAGGGAGCCCATGTGGCTTTTCTATGGAAAAAATCTTTAGAGGATTAGATAGCTGCTACTGCAGCTCGTAAACTTTTCCCTCTTTTACTCTCTTATGTAGCACACGTTTAGACTGGTCCCTAGTCATGTTTAAACTAGTGATGAAGGCTTTCTTGCCTTCATCACTCTTCAGTCATATGCAAAGAGGGAAAGAAAAATGAAAGGACTGTATACTGAGGTATTTGGCAGTCCCTGAGGACAAGGGCATCCCGGCTGTGGTGGGTAATGACCAGTGGAGTGGACAACACCAGGGCAGCTCCCGGTGCACAAATCATCACTTTCAGATTTATTTTCATCTTGATAAAACCATCTGCTCCTGGGGTGAATTCAAGAGCCAGTGATTACTATAGCTGCTTATTAACAACACGCTCCAGATGAGGGGTTACACCTCTCCAGCTGGATAGGACCTACTCCCATCAGGCTGCATTTCATTCCCTGCAGCAGTTACCCATTGCTACATCCCCAATCTGGGCTTCAGCAGCACTCTGACACGTCCTCGAAAATCCATTCACAGGAGTGAAGAGCTGGGACACTGGCTCAGAGGGACATCCTGTGCAGTCAGCAGGTGCCATGAAAGGCCCACAGTTCTGAACACTTCCATGTGTTTGCATGGCTTATTTTGCTTTGGCGCAGCTGTGGGAAACTCCATGATCAGTTTTTCTCCCCAGCTAATGCCGAGTGGGAAAATTCATTTCCTGCCAAGTGGTCCCTCTGCCAGCGCATCCCCTTGGGCTGGGGCAGGATGGGGCACTCAAAACCACAGGCCACAGAGTAACCCCGTCAGGTGGGAGTGGGTGGGTGGCTTTATAGTGGGGCTTGTTTCCCCTTTTAGTTTCACTGGTTTCCTTCAGCAATCATTAGGGCTTAACTAAGCTTTTCTGGCTTCCCTTTGTACTGAAGTTCTTTTGTTCCCACAGCAGGAGCAGGGCTGTAAGGATCCCTTCAAATCAAATCATTTTATATCCCTGAAATTCTTGGTTAGGGCTTAAAATTCAGCTCAGTGTTCACTGTTTGCTCCACTCTCTTACTGAAAATAAGACAGAGAACAGAGTTCTTATGTTCTGATACTGAAATCACTTTACATTGGCTGACTCTTCTGCTTCAAATCAAAACAGACTGGCTGCATTACAGCATCAGCATGCGCTTGTCACAGGTCCCACAGTGGCCTACAGGGAGGGCACAAGCAAGACCTGTCATGAAGACAGTGGAGAAGCCCAAAGACACTCTAAGCATGATAACTTTTAGACAAGGACTACCCTGCAACTGGCGATAAATAATAAGTAAATATTTCTCAGAAAAGAAGCAGAGTCCTGACTCCAGAGGGATAAAGCAACACTTGATCTTCTGGCAAGCGATCCGCTGTGCTGCATTGCCATCACCAACTCTGTGCCTGCCCATTAGGTCCAACAATTTCCCTCCCCGTCCCCACAGTCGTTACACACAGCCCCGGGTGAGATCTTACCACTGCCTGGAGCACCACTTCATTGGCTACTACAGAAAAGTCACTCGTGCTGCAAATTCAACTCATTTTTCTTCTAAATTAGGCTGAATGATACTTACAGAGCTCCCTGCAGTGAAGAAAGCACTGGCAGTGACAGCCTCTGCTGCTATGCAATGTTCAAGGCTTTGGGAGTTGCTACCAACCACCAGTCCTGGGCACAGCTAATCCTACTCTGAGCTGTCCTGGGTGTGCATGAGCAACGCTGATGTCTGCCATCAAAATCCGCTTCGGAATATCCACTGAATGCATTTGAAAGAAAATGAACTGTGCTTGACTGGATCTTGGTGCCTGCTCCCCGAGCAAGGTTTTTTTTTTTTTTGGAAAAAGGCCTCAAGTGGCTCTGCAAGATGCAACACTGGGGGATGAGAGGGCTTTGGTCTGTTAGCAAAGAGGCTAGAGTTGGGGCGTCCTGATGGAAACAGAATTAGGGCATGGATACCAGAATGCTTCATGTCTTCAGCAACTGTAAAACCTCACCTTCTCCGTAGTCGCTCATTTTGACCTTCCTGTCAAGATAAGCATGGGGACAGCCCTCTTTGCAGCACAGCTGTTGGCAGAAGGAAGCAATCTCTTTCCTCTGTACTCACTTCAACTTCTGGGATGGTAAAATACTGGCTGTACCGTAGGCTTCCTGTGGTTATGCTATAGGACCACCATGGCTCAATTTCAACCCCCAGAAAGGAAGCAGCAGTTTTTCCTCTCTCGTTGCTCTGACCTGGAGGGAACCTTTTCCCTGGTGCAGCCAGTGAAATGGATGCAGCCTCATCATGAGGTCCTCAGCACCCTGCGCTGGGTCCCAGCAGCACCAGGAGGAGACGCAGTGTAACATGGGGTGCACAGCCCCTGTCCCCCTGCATCACCTCCCCGCCTCCACCACTGCACATGTTGTTCCCAAACACAGGCAGCAAACTGCCAAACCTTAGGAGTGTTCGAGCCCAATTCTAAAGTGCCCTGTACAGGCAAATCTGGGGCACAGCCATGCACATAGCCTTCCAGGTACTGTAGCAATGAAGACAAACTCATTTCTAACTGGGAATAGGCAAGCACCCAGCTGAATCTACCACGGCATGTTAAGAGACCCTGCTTTGCTAGAAACAAAACCAAAAGCAGTTGCTGTGGCTCCTCTGGCACATGGTGACTTCCTAAACCACAGTAACTCAATGTTAACTGTCTGGGCATACTCTGCAGTGCCTGGCAATCCATATGCCAGCCTGGGAGGGCAGAGGGAGTTCCTTGATGATAGTGCTGTGAAAATACATTGTTCTGTCCCAGCGTACCTCCTTGGGGCTGCCTTGAAGTGCTCTTGGCAGAGGCAAAGAGTTTGTGCAGTGCAAAGTCCATCTTCACCAGCTTCATCTTAGCAGGTGGCACCTCTTTGTGGAAGAAAGACAGAGTGGGGATAAAAGCTGCATCAGAACTGACTAACTACATACATAAAATTGCTAGCAAAGTAACTGTTAGAGACATGAGAGACATCTTGGGAGATTTCACTGAGAAAAATGCTTGCTTTTTCCCCCACCATCAGAATGTTCATGTAAACCTTACAGGCAACAGAGGAGAAGGATACAGTGTCTATAAGCAGCTCAGGCTGTTTCTCCCTCCAGGAGATTTCAAGTGATTTGATTCAGCTTTCTAACATTGTTCAAGGTAGACTTCATCTCCCCTAGCACTCATCAAAGCCGCTAATAGGTACTTCAGAACTCATAAAGAGATGACCAAATCTTGGGCATTGGGGACTCCAGCTCATTTATCTTCCACAGACAGAATCAGATCTGATTTTTTACACTGCCTGCTCAGATGCTAATGCAGCGCGTGCTTTCTGCGACTTCATGGAACATCCCTTACAATAACAGTCTGCTGTGAAAACATGAGCAAGGCAACACAGGCTTCACAGGGCTTCTACATTTAACTACATACAGATGGAGAAACGAGGGGGAAGAAAAAAAAAGGAGAAAAAGGAGAAAGTTTGTTTTTAAAGTTGATTTTAGGGAACAGGGGAGAGGAGATGTTGTATTTGGATATATACCAAAATCAACACAAACCTTTTTCACACAAAACCTCCTAATTTGTATAAATAGATACAGCAAAGCCCATGAAGCCTGAATATCACATTCCCTATAAAGATTTGTTGAGATCTCAGGTTTTTAGTTAACGTGGAACAGGTGGATCCATGCCCCTTCCAATAAAATTGGAGTACTGCTTATTTGGATCTGATCCCGTGAATTACAGTGAAATACTCCTCATTTTACAATGAGAATCTCATTATTATGCAGCTCCTCACATCGTGCAACAATTAGATCCAGGTCCAGATACACAAGTGCTAGTGGAGTGACATTTATGTGGTACTTGAAATATCTGCACATATTAAGGACAATTTCATGGCTAACTAGCGAGAAGTGACACTTAACAGTCCTTTTTGTCAAAATGACTGTTTTGATATAAAAATGCTTCCCACTGGAGACAAAGATGTGCAAACCTACACCACGGGGATTACATTTAGGACTGATTTTTTTCTTTTAGCTAAGCTTGATTTCACTTGATGCTCAGGACGTTTCTGCTGTTGCGGACTGCACTGTAAGCTGGTTTTGAATGCAGTTCTGTAGCCCAGATAGAAACACCAAAAACCTCCACACAGTTTCTATATATACTGTAAATAACCTCAGATCTTTCCAACACCGTCTTCCCTGACACCATAAACTGCTTGTATTCAGTTCTTATGCTTCAGAAGCAGTAATTCTGAGAGATGTGGTGCAGGTTGATTGCAATGGTTGCCAGATGATTGAGATGAGCAGGGATGGGGCTTCCCTGCTCCCTGAGGCCCCACGGTCTGGGACTGTGGGTAACCTGGGTGGGACAACATGAGGCTCCGTCTGGCAGAATCCCCAGCGCTGGTATCACGATCCAGAGGCAACACTGTCTTCTTCTCTTTGGGACTCTTGGGGGTAGGATCGTGTTCTACATGGTGCTGTGGGGTGGACGTGAAAAGGGATAACTTAGCTATTCTTAGAAAACCAAAGGAGCATTTAACTATATCAAAACCCATAATTAGAAAAGCCTCTATACCATCTCTTCATGTTAGACCTCTACAAATCGGCTGCTGAGGCTTCTTCTTCACCAAAAGAGAAAGACACTTTAAGTGTGGTGCCTGTGACAGGTCATGCTGTGGGGATGTGCATCTCCCTCCCATGTTGACAGACACCGTACAGACACTGTGCCAACAGGAGCTGGCACAGGCAGCTCACGCTAGCTAGGATGGATTCCACCCTCCCTGTCAGGTCCTCAGTTCTTTGTTTTTATTATGACTTGAATTGACATATTTCATTACATACAATCACCCTCTGCCCCATCGGACATTCATCACTCGTGTCAGATTTGCTTTTCCAAGCTGCTGCCTGATTAGCCTTTTTTAACAGAAATTCCCCACCAAATAAATGTGGCTGCGTACCTTTTGCTTATCTATTGGAGGGCACCATGGCAAAAAGACTACCAGGGCTTTTTCTGGACAAAATGATCAGAGCAAGGAATGAGGCCATAGGAACCCCAGTTCTGTTCCCAGCTCTGCTGCTGGCCCATGGCACGGCCCCAGCTGAGCCTCTTCTTGTTCATGCTGGGTGCATGCAAGTGCTCCCCACACCTTTTCTTTGGAGCTAAGCAGCTCATCAGCTGTCACTGTCCTCTATGTGTTTGTGCTTGCTATAGGGACTGTCGTTTGCGGGGAGGCCTTTAGGGGAAAAATCACTCTCATCTTCCTAGGGGTGACAAAGTAATGGTATAAGGAGGCAGTTGGCTGGAGGAGTGACAAAATTAGGGAAATATTATCCTATATCCCCTGGCATTGGAAAAGATTACAGATGCCACACAAGCTCTTACAATGGCAAGCTACACAAGGGCAGTCAGCAGGATCCATTTATGAGGAGTAGGTCATCCTCAGCAAATATGATTAACTCCTTGGAGTGGAGGTGATGATGAGAGCTGACAGGCTGAGGTAGCAGACATAATTGACTTGGACTTCCACAAGGCTTTTTTCATATATATTTTTTTTTTGTCTTTTCCCATACAATACTGTATAAAAGACTTAGGGTTAATAAGCCTGGCATTGATAGCGAAATTCTCAATTGGCTACAAAAAAAGAACGACTTGGTAAGCGAGGTTAGACAAGTTGGAAAGTGGTGATAAATGGATACAGATGGGGGATCAGTGAGAGGTGAGAGCAGAGCACCGCCTGGAGCAGGGGTGGGGGCTTGGGCACGTACCACAGCCCAGCAGGGTGGGGGGAAGCGCTGTGTGCACCTCGCCAGGGGACACAGAGCTGTGGGTGAAGGAGAGGGAGGCCAGAGTGTGGGGACAGAGTGAGAAATAGGCAGGGAATGGACAGCGGTCACTGTGAAAGGCAAAGGGCAGAAAATGCAGGAAAGGGACGAAATGTAATGATGTGGGGAAAGGACAAGTGGAATTGGTTCTTTTCTGTGAAATGATGATTGAATGGCAGCAGAAAAATCCCCCATAGGTAGAAGAGGATACAAATTTCAGGGGGTAGGAAGAAGATGTGACTGTGGGTGTTATAAAGCAGGCTTCTCTGTTGTTCTAGGCATCAGCACCGAAGTTTATTAGTGGCAAAACTAATTTCTTTCAAACTTCTCTCTTCTATTCTATGACCAGTTTATCCAGAAAGAGAATGTCGTGTCCATTAACTAATCAGCATTTTAATCTGTATCCTACTCCATAGCCTTCACCAGCTCAATAGCTGAGAACAACACTGTTTTCAATGATTTCTTCCTTGTATTCAGCCCTTTTGCATTAAGGACATATTATCTCCACTTTACAGAGATCAAAAAGCATAAGGATATTAAATCCAGTTATCAGCTGTCATAATTCTGTCACAAATCCTCCGATACTTTGAGATTTTCTTTTCCATTCCTGAGGGGCAAGGAAATGTCATGATAATTAAATAATTCTATTCTATTAGTCCGTATGTCCCAGGCCTTTGAAGGACCTCTCAAATAGCCAAGTGAAAGTACTGAGCGTATGATCTTCGCAATACTTTGTTTCACTGTGCAAACAAAAGGTTGCTTACATGAATGTTTGCAGAAAGCAAGTATCACTGAGGCAAACACGTGGCCTCTCTTAGATAAATGCTTTTTGCAATATTTGCCCAGCTGTAGTGACTTTTCAACTAGCAGTTGGAAAAGTGACCTCTGATTTGACCTGAAGAGACAGGTTCTCAAGCCGCAAGCTGCTGCAAACTCTGCTTCTCAGCAGATTAAGATGAGCCAACACACACTGAAAGCACAGAATTTATGGTAGGGAAGCTCTGCCTTTTTGCAGTGAGAACAAGAGATGAAGTTGAGATCTTTAAAAATTCAGTCCTTTAAAAATTTAGTCCTGGACTGAGTAAATAGCAAAGCTCATTAACTTCTGAAGATGCAAGACAAACTCTATTTGGTCACTGACAATGTGAGTTGTGTTATTTGCACTGGTGGAGGAGATATTCTGAAGCACCAAGAGCTGCCGTCCTCCCACCCACCAATGGTAGAACTTCCAGGAGAGCAGTGCTGGCTGGAGCTGAGCGCCTCTCACATTCCCCCTAAATGCTTCTAACGTGCAAGTAGCTGCAGATATGAAATACAAGTTTTCTAACCCAAGAGTTTAAAGTCCAACTGAATACAAAAGCAACGAATGGAATATTGCTCATATCAACATGTAAAGCAGAAGAAATTGATGGTGGCAGAGCTAAGGCCGACATTAGCATGCATACAGCTATGATTACATTTTACCGGTGCAAACCTCTGTCTAACTGTAAGTAGCAAACAGTATTAAAACATCCTGCTCCTAACAACTGCTGCCTAGAATAGTCAGAATCCTCAAGTTCAACAAAGCCTTCCAAGCTCACGCTGGACGTTCATCACACCACACGTAGTGGGATGTAACACATACTCTGGCAGTTCACTGAACTGGAGTGACAGTGCCAAGCTGTGATGCCTCGGTGCCACTGCTCGTAGAGCTGCATGAGACAGGGAGGGTGAAAGGAGTCATCATATTGCATTCCTCAGTCTTCTTCTTGTTCCTCAGTGTCATGTCTAACTTGTCGTTACCTTTTGTCTCTTTTGGAGTTTTTTCTTCAAAATTCGGAGAGGGAAAATATTCCTTCCTTTTCTTCCTTTTTAAATTTCTTTTTATTTTTTTATGTTTATGCTCCCTGTGCTGAAAATCCTCCTGAACTCTTATTTTCTGGACATACAAACAGCGTAGTATTCACTGTGTAACCTGGCACATCCCAGCAGAGCACAGCGCTGGGTTATTTGATGAGACAGCGCTGTGGATCACATGCACAATGGCCCCTGAGAAAATGGCACCCTCCCAGGCTTCAGCCAGAATCTCCTTGATGACGAAAGGCTTATTATTATGAATGCGATGCAGACATTCAGGTCAAGCTCTTACTCATTTCAGGGGTTTTTCCTTTATCGTTCCTTGACTGTTTGGGGAGTACACATGCAAAGGTAACTTCCAGTTCAAGGAGCAAAGACTGGGTTTAACAAATCAGTAAAAAACTTGCTTAACTCTACACATAAGGAACAACAATTGAATTAATTGGAGCCCTCATGTGCTGCACACTAAGGATGTGATTTTTCAGTTCTCATAACTGCATTTAATGAATTTTAAACTATAGATAGACATATATATGTAAGTCTATTGAAATCATACTCTTCCTCCCACTCTGTCAGAGCAGTAGCATTCATTAACTCATCATTCTGCAGCCTGGGTAACTGGGGCAGGACTTGCAGTAACTAGTATAGCAAGTTGAATTATTCATTACGAACTTTTTCTTTGGAGAAATGTGTTTTTTTTTTTTTTTTTTTTTTTTACTCACTGATTTTACATGAACACATCATGATCTTTTTTTTTTTTTTTTTTTTTTTTTTTTTTTTTTTTTTTTCACCTTTCTTGAGTAGATATTCCAGTAAGGAAATGGTGCAAAACAAGCTATGCACTGTTGGTCGTGACATGATCACAGCAGGACTCTGCTCAAGAGCTCTTCTCTGAAATGTGCAGCTGGTCACTGAAGTTATCACATTTTTCTGTTAAACTGGCTGAACAAAACCTGAAACAAAGACTATTTTACTGCAGAGAATTCCTCTGATTTGCCCTTCAAAAGGAACTTTGTCTTTTTAAGATTTCCCAACTCACTCAAAATGTTCTTGCTTATCACCAATATTTTGCCTGTTTCCACCTCTAATGGCATAGTATTCCTTTGGTCTTAACAGCCCATTCCTAGCAAAAACTTTCTAAGACTCACTACCAGGTTTAATAAGGCTCCCAGTGGGAAGAAATTGAGATCAACAAGGGATGTCTCTGTGCTTATTATCAGATTGAATCTAAATGGTGTCATTCCTCAGAATTCATTAGTTTAACAACATTCCCAAAATATACTTGGCAGGTTGTAAAAGTATCCTTTCGATTAAATTACTTAAAAGTTATAGATTTTCTTTTCTTTGTGTATATTTTTTACTGAAAACTTACTCAACTTACAGATTGCCCTGAAAGTTTATTCTTTATTGGAATTAACACAAGAAGCACTGGGAGTATTCCTAGCAATATGCTTTTGATTAACGGATCATATTTTGAATGTTGTTAACAGCAGAATTTTAAGTGCAAGAGTTCTCATAGAGAGTCCCACTCTGAAGCTGCTGGCATCAGCAGTCCCTGCGGGAGAACACGCTGCAGCAGAGCGGAGGGGATGTGTAAGCCAGATAACCATGGCCATCAGCATTTCCAAGAGCAGAAAGCTTGGGCAAAAGAAGCTCAGATGAGGTGAAAAAAAAGACCCAGTAGCCAGAAGCCAACTGAGTCACCTGAAAGAATGGAGTGTTATCCATCTGCATAGTAATATTCGTAATTGTTACAAATGTAAAAATAAGCACTTGTGAAAGCTGCTCTGTACCTGCAGACTCCCACCTGCTCCTCACCAGCCCTCCCAGTCTATCATAAGTGAATGGAAGTTGATGTTGGTTGGAGTCACATAGTGCAGAAACAAGGGCAGAGGGCTATCTGTGGTCCTTCTGAAATAAGGAACAAATCCCCATCAGCATCAGGACACAGCCCACAGGCCATCTGAGAGGATGACTCCCTATACTCAAGATAAAGAGGGATAAAGTCCCTCAGAGGAAAAATACTACATGTTGCAAGCCATGGTCATAGAATCATAGAATCATAGAATCAGAAAATCATTAGGGTTGGAAAGACCACTAAAGTCATCTCGTTCAACCTTCAAACTATGCCTGTGACTGCTCTAGATCATGTTGTTCAGTGTGACATCTACACTTTTCTTGAACACCTCCAGGGACGGTGACTCCCCCACCTCCCTGGGCAGCCTGTGTCAGTGTATCACCACTTTTTTGGATAAGAAATTTTCCCTAATATCCAACTTGAACCTCCCCTGGTGCAACTTAAGGCCGTTCCCTCTCATCTTATTGCTGCTACCTGGGAGCAGAGGCTGACCCCCGCCTCACGCAACCTCCTTTCTGGGAGTTGGTCTGGGAGAAGTTTGAGGATCTGGGCTCTGGATGTTGCCTTGTCCTGCCTTCAACATGAAAATAGTCTGAGCACAGTGTCCTTCCCTGAGCCTTCTTGGAAAGATGAGTTATGCCAGAAAAGACATAGGGCACAAATTAGTTTCCAGCTGTCTCTTGTGTAAAGATGTCTCTCAGGAAAGTTATTACCCTGTCCAAGAAAATCACCGGTGTCTGCTAAGCTCACCGCAGCTTGACACCTTCAAATAACATCACAAAGAAGATAACAGCAAGCATTTGGCACATAAGGATTTTCTTAGGCCAGCATAACTGCTATTTGCAATTCATAGGCTTGGCAGAATGATCTGGGATTTTTCAGTGGCTTTCTCCCAATCCCCAAAATAGGTCTCTTTTTAAAAGTGGCAGGTTTTTTTCTGATCTATTTTTACCTTTGATATTATGGTCAGGAAAGGAAATCCTCAAAGATAAATCAGTGGTTGAGATATGACACCTTGAGTCTGAGAGATATAGAAATATCTTGTATTTTCTCTCCCATCATTCTGAGAGAGTCATTTCTTTCTGGTTATCTGCACAAAACTGCAAAACAGCACAGATGTTTCATGACAGTAACACTCACTGAACTCACACGGTCTCTCTCCCAGTCACCTTCCCATTCAGAAGCTGAGTATTTGTTTTCCCCTCCAGTGCTCTGCCTGTGCAGCAGATTAATCCCAGCCATACAAGGTGGTGCATGACGGAACAAGATAAAACAAACAGTTTATAACAGATCCTGTACCATGCAACAGCAGAAGCACAGGGGATGTGGGGACAGCTTAAGAGAAGAAGGGGGCTTGTTCATCATTAAATCACTGCTTGCTAACCTGCTGGTACACTTGAACCAAAGAGGCTGGAAGATCATAAGAAATTAAGAAGCTAATAGGGATGGCCAACTGTACATACAGGTTTACTTGCTTGCACAGTGCTTGGACACGCAGTACAGAAAGAGACAACCCAACATGTGGTGCCAGGCAACACCATGCTCTTACGGATGCTGAGAGAATGACCTTTTACTTAGCAGTTAGAATGTGAGCGTGAGCTATGCGATGTGCTATTTTTTTTCTACCCAACCCAAGTACAAAGCCTATGCTCTGGAACTGCAGACCTGTGCTTCCGTACCGCTGTTGTGGGAATCCCTTTCAGTCTGCACAACATCAGAAAGAAAGTGGTTTGTGAGATCACTATGAAAACAGAATGTCTTCAAAACAATCCATACACAAAGAAAAATTAGGGAGACATAAAAGTCACAAGAATTTCAAAACCTTAGTTGTATTTGGCTGTAAAGAAAAAACCCGGGAGCAAGACAACAAGAGATGTCCGCAGATTTCTTTCCAAAAAATAGAAGTCTTCATTAGCTTTCACAAGGAGAAAAAATAATTTACAAGACAGCCTGGTCTATGACTTCCTAGGAAAGACAGGGGACAAATGTGAGACATTTATCCCAGAGGCCCCCGTATTTGAATATTTCCAAGGGACAGATACCTCTGCAATGAAGGAGTCCTCCACCCCTCACCCTCAAAGGGCAGCATGCCCACAGAGGAGCACGCTGTGCAAAGCAGAACTTTGCTGCTATGAGGGTATCATTGCTAGGAAAACGTTGCCCACACAGCCCATCTTCAGCCTGAACGACTGGAAGTCAGAAGGCACTAAATCCAAACTATACAGTGGGTGCAGTGGGGCTGTCCAGCTGAGATTGGTAAGGTGCTCCACAGTCTTCAGACTGGTCTGGGGCCTGATGTTATTATGTTGCAAGAGAAAGGTTGTCTTCTTCTCTGTCCAGATTCTGGAAGTTTGAACCATCAGCATCGTGCTGTAGCAGCCAGAGATGATGGCTTGTCTGGGTTCCAGGAAATCCCTAAGGATCAACCCTTTCTTATCCCTAAAGAAAGTGCACATCACTTTACCAGCTGAGGGCTGTGTCTTGAGTGTTTTCTTCAATGGGGAATTCACATGTTGCCACTCCATGCACGGCTGTTTTGACTCCATTTTGACAAAGAGATATGATGAGATGAAGTGATATTTGTGAATGGATCACACCTACTGCCAAGTGGAGAGCTTGGTCAGTGGACAAATATGCCATGAGGATGAATTTTCTTGAGCTTCATTCGGCTCTGTAGTGTGTGCCAGGCTAGGGTTGCAATTTCTCTCCCTGTGAAAGCTCTCCTGGTCTCATTTCTGGCAATTAGATGGCTAGAAAGGTTGACCTGTGAGGGTATTGTAAAGCAAAGGTAGTCAGAGACACCTAAAATTCTGAGTGAAGGACCAAACTAATGCCGCCTTGCTTACACAGCACCCTGCAGCCGTCTTAAACCCATGGGCTCTTCCAACACCATAATGAAAATCAGTGCAGCAGGATGACCACTTCCAAACAACGTATAATGAGCAAGACAAAGCAGGTCTTCCTATAAGCAAGCAAAATAAAAACAGGCTGAAGAAACTTAACGCACACTGAGTTAGACCAGAACTTACCATGCTCATGGTAGAAATACATTTGTACAATTGTGACAGTAGAGCCACTTCAGGGGATTTTTTGGCCTCAATTTTCTTGAACTTTATTTTTCAGTCTTTCTTTTCTCCAGTGTTGGAGAAATCTGCATCAGGAGGTAGTCTGGGACAAACACTAGCTGCCGCCACTCTGATGAAACATTTGTTGGGACCAAGTGTCACTAAATTAAAAGACTGCTCCTTAGCAGCTCTATTTCAAAAGTAACATTTCTGTTACCTCGCAAGCAAAACTGACAAAGCTACTTTGTTTTCATGAGACATGAAGGGGCATTTTGAAGTAAAACCCACTAAAATAAACTTGGTTATATTTCATTAAAATGGGCAAGAATTTTCATGTCGTAGCCACTTCTCTCCAAAGAGCATCAAAGCACTTTGCAAACCAAATTCTCCAGCTGAAAGCACTTCCTGATCTGGGCAGTCCCAGAGGAGTCTTGAAAGTTTCTGCCTCTCCTTTCATGAGCAAGGTTGGCTTCATCAAGACCTCATGACCAAGCCCGAAGAGACGCTGAATGCATCCTGGACCTGCCCCATGTCTCTGCTAGATCTCATTAAGCCTTTCAACAGAGCGGAGACAAAGGGAATGCCCCATTACACAGATGGATAAACTGAGTCATCGGGCTTTTAGAGTGACTTGCCCAGGTGCTTGACGCATTGGCGAAATCTCACGCACCTTGTCCCAGCAATTTCTCCTTGTGGCAAGTGGGTCTGAGAAGGATGCGGTGCTGGATAAATGACAGAGTGCCTAAACTGTAGAATAGATTTACTTTAAACAAACTCATTGACAGCAGGTGGGTTAATCTGCCAGGCTGAGCTGCGGGGGCCAGCTAAAATGCCAGGACCAGCTGGTGGGTGCAGCAGTGCCTGCCCTCATCCGCTAACCACCAAGCACTCCGCTGCCTGCTACAAATTGCTTTACAGCCCAGGAAGCGTTACCACATCAGATGCAGCCTGATAGCAGTGGGAGGGCAGGAGCAGCACTAACCTGGGAGGACCTGTTCAGAACTGCTGGGGGATATGCAGCAGGCCTGACAAGCTGCACTTCTTGGCCAGGACAACCACTGTCACCGTCCCCCACTTCTCACCTCCCCCCCAGCTCAGCCCCAGATCTTGGCAGCCGCCAGAAAACCAAAGGATGTGGTGGCTGCCTGCACAATGCTGGTTAGCGTAATTACCTCTGGGAGATGGTGATCTGGCAGCTGAGCCACAGCAGGGAGGGTGATGCCAGCCCCTCCTGCAGCACACACAGGTCTGGGCAGGAGGCAGCGGGCACAGGACGGGACGTGTGGATCTGCCTCTGGCGGGGCTCAGGAAACTGGGTCAGAAACTCTGGTTTCAAGACATTCAGTGCCATGGCAAAGCTGCCTTTGTCTTCCCCACTGGTGGGTGCTGTATTATACTGAGAGCCAGCATTAGGCACCCTGCTGCCTCCCAAGGGTTTGGGCAGAAAATACAGGGAGGAGGGGATCTGCCATCTCTGCCATCACACACATCTCTGTAGGGCTGGTAGATAACCCCCCTCTCTCCATCTGCTTCTCTAAAATCATTTCACTCCAAAAAATCTCTGTTATCACAGTGTTGAAGAACCTAATTCCTGCTGTTTTCAACAGGCGTCGGGTACCTGAGGATTTCTGCAGCTCTAAGATGACGTGTCTGGGCTCCAGAGGCTAAAGCATAACGAAAAAGAATTTTCCATATAATTTTAAACCTAAATCATCTTTCATACAAATGAGTTAATTTGTTCTGTATTAGCTGAGTTCTGGAGCAGCCCTTGCAAATGAAAGCAGTATACTCCTCTTGCTACTCTCAGCAGAAGAATTTTCTTCTTATTTCTTTCTATGTCCAAAGATTTTCTGGCATCCATATAAAGGTTAAATCTTGCCTGAAAGCATTTGCCTTTCCTATTGGAGTTTGATTAACTACGGCAGAAATGATACTGTGAAGTGAGAGCTCTGAAGACTGGAGTGGTATCAGACAGACAGACACGCGGGGGGAGAAATGAGGCTTTTTAAGTTTTTGAAGCAGTTCTGAATGAGGTCTAAATTGCACCAAATAATGTGCTTAAATAAACTGCTAGCAAAGGAAACAGCTGTCGGAATATTATACGAGTACTTCTCTGGATCCAAGTATATGCCCTACAGTTACGGAACAGAAAATTGCCAAATGAAGATTTAAAGTGACATGACCTGTGTGTGGCACAACAGCAGGTAGAACAAGAAAGTCATTTAAACTGCTTTAAATGTGACTGTCCCATGCACTGTGTATTGAAATTTTTCAGTAGCTGCCTCATGTGTTTTCCTCTCTATGCTTTGTTAACACAACAGGATTCAGATTGCATCTAATGTCTTAAAGCAAAGCTATTAAACAGAATTCCCTGCCGTAGGAAAGACTGATTTAGATTTACTATCGAAATAGAAACTGTTTAAAACAACACCCAAAAGATAAAAGGCAAGAAGAAAAAAAAATAAAAAATTTCTACGCCCCCATTCCTTCTCCATAGACCACTTTGAAATTAGGGAACTGTCACGACCATGGGCATGTAAGAAAGCTGGGCCCACAACCTGGCTGACTCTTTTGCAGACATTGTACCCATAGCTAGACATACTAGCCACATGGCAACTTCAAGTGGGCAGTAATTGCCACCTAGGGTGTCTCCATTCTTTCTAAAGAGAGGTGAGGACAAACAGGTGTATCAATCCTGTTTTCTTTCCTGCTGTGAAAGCACTTTACAAGCAGAAGTGTGATAAAAGCTCTTTCTAAGACAGCTCTTCGTCCTCGTGATGTGGGAAGCTGAGATGTGACATGTAGCTGAACGGTCTCCGCGCTTCCCATCACAGGCAGGAATTAAGTCTGAGGGTGCAATCTGCGCATTTGCAATTTGCAATCAAGTGGAAATTTCCCTTTGACCTTGGGGAAAAAGAGGGGAAGGATTTCACTCCTTGGAGTTGCGCACACGTCAACCCATGTTCAGCTTCTGACCGAAGAGCCTCTGCTAGCAGCAGGATGAGCTAACAGTGCACATCAGCAAAGAGCCCAAATCTGTGCCTGGGCCTCCAGCTTAATCACCGTCACCTCCTCATGCTCCCTGCCTCTCCCATAAAACTGAGAAAACACTTTGTCAGGGCAACGCAAAGTAATGCAAAGAGAACTCACCAAAGACATGCAAAATAACCTAAAACATTAAATGAGTTTACATGGATTCTTAAATACTTGGCTGAGTTCTGCCCGTGACTCTTTGGGCAGAGAAGTGTGTCTGTAAGCCTGAGCTCTGATTGCACTGTGGTGGGCCTGGGAGAAGGAGAAAAGGGTTTGGGTTTTTAATAAGCAAAGAACGCGAGGCAGCCTGCCTAGCCAGCTCCAAGATGAAGCATTCAAACCAATCCATCCCTACGGTATCGTGGTGGCTGTATTTTTGGAAATGCTGCTTTTTTACATTTCTATTTTCCCGTGGCTCTGCCTCTGGACCTCATTAATCTCCATAGTATTTGCAAGTGAACAATTGCCCTAATTCCATCTGGCTGGAGTACAAAAAAATAAAGACTTTAGAAAAAAAAAAGAAGGTTGCTCTTTTCATTCTTCTTCGCTTTCCCTCCTTATTCTGGAAATGCCTGGCAATTTAACACTTAGCCACTTGTTAATGATATTTCCAGAGTTAGGATGGTTGGTACAACTTGAGAAACGGGATGATTAATAGCTAGGCATATGAGAGCACTCTGTAGGCCAGGCTGCTGCTGTTGCATTGACCTTGTTTCATGGAGGATGATCTTTTTCAACACCATTGAACTGAAATTAGAACCTAAAGGTGTGGACTTAGACCTTGCTCCTGCCTGCACCCAGTTCTCCTGTGTTTGATGGACTGACTCACCCTGCTTAATGATGAATGTATGAAAAGCTTCCATCTTAGGAGCCAAAAATGAGGAATATATCTGCAGGTGTCAGTGAATGTAAATTAGAAATGAAAGGATGGTTGATGGAAGAGGCTCACTTTTTTTGGTGATAGACAGCCAATCACTCACGCCATACAGGAGCCAAAGGGCCGCTGCTGGAGGATACAGCAAGCTAAAGTTGGATAAACTCTGTAATGAAAAGTTGCTTGAGTTACTTCTTAGAGGGTTCAGAATGGGAAGAACTTTCTGATCTGAACACACTTCTAAGGGCACCAGAACAGGACCTCAAACTTGTGCTCTTCTGAAATAAAAATACCAGCCTACAACTCTGAAAAAAAAACCCAAGGAGAACAGTCAACATCTGAGTTTTCAGCTCAGAAAAGAATCGGCATCTCTGTGTGTCTCTGAGCCACTTCTGCCAGTGGCTTTTACTGCATAAAGCTCAAAACTGGCAAGAGCCTTTTCAAACATGCATCTGCTATGTATGGGCTTCATTTTAATTTTCATCCAGTCCTTGTTCATACTTCTAATAGAAGCAGACCAGCACAGTGCTGCACTCCTGCTCATTTGGTACTGGAAGGTGTAGCTCAGCACCAGGCACCTCAGAGCAGCATGAAGCACTGTGCTGCAGCTGGGAGCTGGTGTCTTTGCACGGAGTTCTTGCCCTGCTGCTGGAAAACTCTTGTTTGCACTATGATCTGTGTATGAGTACACCTTATTGCCCCAAGAATGTTTTAGTTCTAGATTGTGAAGTAAAAGGTAGAATTAGTGAGAAAAAGTGATCGTAATTGCGGCTGAAACATGCGCAAACACACAGAGGAGAAACTCAGTTCGCAACCACCACAGCCTTCGTGCCACCCAGCTCCACAGAGTTCCGAAATGAATCCTGACTTACAGGCAGGTAATTAAGAACAGATCTGCTGAGTGAGGGCATGCAGCTCCGGCTGCCAGCTGGGTCCCGTCGGGCACTCACCTCCCTGCTGCTCTTTGGGCTCCTCCACCCCTCCAGCTCTGAGCTTGCAAGAGGGCTTTGGAGGCTTTCTTTTTATTTTATTTTATTTTATTTGCAGAGGTAGATTCGTAAACCAAAGGGCTGACGTACAGGATGCACTCCTAATTCATTCAAGCCCGCACTAATCCTTATTAATACTATTAGCATAAAGTATGAGCTGGAGAAAGAGCATGGAAAGAATCCAGTTGTTTTTTTCACACAACTACCAGTCCCACATTCCTATAAATCAAGCAGGAATGGACTTCCAGGACCATGTTTTAAAGACACTAGTGGGCATGATCACCCTATAAGCTGCACGTTTTAAACACTTTTAAGATAGATTACATGCTTTACCAATGTCTCCAGTAGGGAAGCTAAATAAAACTCTTTGTCCTTAGCCCCACGTTACAGAAATGAAGCTTGTCCTCAGGTCAGCAGCCAGATTTCAGTGAGGTCCCTCTGCAGCACCCATCCGCACACTCGCTGCTCCTGCTGATGGCTGGCAGTGCTGGCTGGGTACGTCCAGGAGACTTTGCAGTCTTTACACTGATTGGAAGGTGGGGAAAGAAACTGGGAGAGGGGTTGTTATGGTGGTTTTCATGTTCAAGTCCCAGTGTAGGTCTCCACAGGTTGCAAACTGTTTCAGCCTGTATTTCCCTGCCAGCAAAGCATTTCAGCATGTGCACAGTTTTTGCTCAGCTGATGAGCACTGCTGACCGTGGGGCTCGAGGAGCTGCTGTTTCACACTGGGGAACAAGCCAGCAGCTCTGTTAAAAGAACAGATCTGTATTTGTGAGCTGAAAGTTCTCAGCAGCAGAAACTGCCTTCCTTTAGGTGGTGATGTACTTCATTTCATGCTTCAGAGAAAAAAGCAGACAGCACTCCTGGACAGCCTTTAGATCCTTTAGAAAAACACATCCCAGCCATACACAGCTATCAAATTTGCATCTGTCCGTGTTTGCATCTGTACATTTATGATCTGTAGTGATGTAGGTGGTGCCATGTCCAGGGAGCTGGAAGCTGCATGTCTACAGATATAGCAATTAAAGGGCATTTTGTAAAGTTCTACTTCTGTTACTTGATGAAAATGGTAATCACCTTCTCTATCCCACACACTCAAGCTCACACTGTTACAAATTTGGAAAATACTATATTAAATGATTTATTCCAGATTTATCCATTTCCTAATAATGTAATGAATTATTGATGGGTACTAGGAAAAAGAAAAAGAAACGGAGTAGTATTTCAACAGAGGCAGCTATTGAAAAAAGCGAAGTGGAAGGAAAGTGTTTTCCATGCCACCAGATTCTGAGCTTTGAAATATTTTCCTATCCAAATCTAGGACGACAATATAAAAACAACCCTTCTCAAGTGCTTTTACAAACTAAAGTCTCCTCTAATGCAAGATCTGGCCAATGAACATGTAAAGTCTTCTGCTAAAAGCAAAAGTCAACTATAAAAATACAAGGAGTGATTTCAGAAGAAAAGGCAAAGTATTTTAAAATGAGCAATTTAAAGTCAAACCCATCCTCTTACGTAGGAAAGTTTGATTTTGATGATTCAACATCTCCTGTGGAAGACACATATCTGAACAAGAAAATGCTGAAATACTGCAATACGATGAAGATCTGAGGTCCAGTTGTAAGTGCAGTCCTTCTTGGCAGAGCTTTGTGCACATTCATAGTGCAAAAGCACATGGTCTTGGTGAAATGCCAGCTTTGAGAAGGACATGCTCTTTGAGCCATCATCTGGCTCAACCCACTTTTTTTTTTTTTTTTTTTGAGAAAATTGTTTGTGTTCTGCTTATCTTTGCATCCAATTCTTTGGTCTGGCTTTAGGAACACTGTTGTGGTCAACCACTCCTTCAATCAACCCCCACAGTCTCACAAAAAAGAAAAA
>NC_034427.1:4215365-4234985 GCF_002078875.1 Numida meleagris | reverse complement strand
AGGAGAGGAGAGGAGAGGAGAGGAGAGGAGAGGAGAGGAGAGGAGAAAACCAAAAACAAAACAACAACAAAGCAAATAGGAAAAAAACAACCTGCACAGAAGATGACTTAACAAAAGAAAACAACAAAATAAGCACACAGAGGATAGCTACAAATACGCTCAGTTATCTGCAATGTAATGACAGCATTTCATTCAATCTAACCATTACAGTTACAGTGTTTTTCTCTCTGTCACTGGGATGTGTACTGCACACAACAATCTCTGTGGTTTTTTTTTTTTTTTTTTTTTTTTTACAAAAAAGTGGGAAATTCACAATGATAAAGAAAAAAGGCAGCGAAATCTTCAAGATGCCTTCTTCCTCTCTTTTCAAAGACTGGTAATGAAAAGGAAACTGGTTGCATTCAGAGCTGCCAGGCTATCAGATGGAATGAGATTTGAAGTAAGAAAAAAATTAATGGCATGCTAAATATGTTGTTGAAATGCACTGGGAATAGCTTCATGTTAGGAGGAAAACAGCTCAAAATCATGTAAAACGGAGGTCAGGCGTGAGAAGGAATGTGTCTGTAGAGAATTGTGTGCATGCTAAAAGCTGCCCGCAAATTCTAAGTACACACACTGAGAACTGCACAATAACGTCGTCAAACGAGGTTTTCAGACGGGGAATTATTTGCATCTGCAGCTATTTTGGGGTATGCTTCATCACAGCTTACTTCTTCTCTTTTGAAAATCTTGTGTTTGGTGACATAAACAAATATGAAGATACGGGCCACTGCATTTTATTGCAAAAAGATCGAGAACACGATAAGAGCAGTCTTGATTTGCTCCATTAAAAATGTTGAACACTTTTATCAGTTTTGATCACAGTGGCCAATTTCCTTACAGCTCTGCTCTCTAAGGAACTGAGGTTTGCACACTCATGCTCTGGGCACGCGCATAAGCACGCTGAAGTTTTGAAACGGTTGGATAGTTTTAGCTGCATTTGGCAGGAGGGATGGAGCTCGAAATTATTAAAGTTCTAAATGTTTTGCGAGGAAAGGGAAAGTCTGCAACTGATACCTTTGTGCAGAAGCTGCGTGGGACCTCATGAGCTGCATGAGCACATGACAATGATCAGGTTTCCAAAGCTGCACAGTTCATGAAATGACTTGCTTGATCACTGCAGCTAGCTAGAAGAAACACTTTGCATTTAAACAGCTAAAGCATCAAGCTATCTTTTCAATCAGAATGCCAAAGCCCTCCTTGGGGCTCCAATGGATGTTGCTTGGAGGATGGCATCACAGCTCCATCACCTTACGTGGACAGCTTTGCAAGTTAGCCTCGAAAGAGCTAACCGAAGAAAAAAGTTAAAGGAAGTAAAAATACACCCAGAAACTCCCACTGAAATCTATTTTAAAATTCTGACTGATGCAGGCTCTCATTGCACTTTATAGAGAAGAATCATAGATGAATAAATAGGGAAGAGGGACTGAAGGAGTGGTCCAAGGTGAGCAGTCCCACTTGCACAGCTAAGCATGTGTGCTCAGTGACAGAGGCAAAGAGAACAGCACAGATACACTAACTGCAAATGCAAACTGTTATTCAGCTGGAGAAAGGAAGCCTCAGCGGCAGCACTGCTCAAGGAGAAACTTTTGTCACTGCAAAAAGCAGCAGCCCTGGAAGGCAGCAGTCCCAGGAAAATGGCATTTTGAAATCACAGCCTCTGAGAAGCTCTCTTCTAGGAACAGAGATATAAAAAAAAAAAAAACAAAACCAAACAGCTGATGGAAAAATGAGAATGACACTCTGTTTTCTAAGCTGTGGGGAGGAAATCTGATGTCAAAAATCATTGGGTATGAATTTGTTCCTCAAGTCGCTGAGGCCCAGAGGCTGAAGTGCCAATAGATGATTTCAGAGAATATTCTGATGTGCTCCGGTCTGAGGGAAGAAAAAGAAAAAGCCTTCAAGGCATTTCCATTGGAAATGCCAGAGTGGCATTATCCAAAATGACTTTCCAGTTAGAGAATTGCCTCCATTTTTAGTGCTTTTTATTCACCAGGCAGGTTAATAAACAGAGAACCACATCACTGTGTTCAAGAGAAGGTCTTAAAGAAAAGGAGCTCCTATGCAACCTGCAGGTTTCCCAAGCCAGAAATCTGCTTTCCAAAATAGAAAGAGTTAACACGCTGGTCCCTACACAATGCTGCAAAATATCTTGGCCAGCTGCAGTGCTTACTGCGTAGTCTATAGTCTCAGACAAGTCTGTTCTCTTTAAATTGCATTTACATGGATTTTCTTTCTGGTTTTCTATTTGTTACACTGCGTTAAATAAATCTGGCTTTATTCAAGATAATTTGGATTTATCGATTATTACTGGGGACAATTACTCTGAGTGATGTCCCAGGGGAAGAAAATGAACCTCTGGTGAGGGGCACAGCAGCTAAGGAACTGTCACTGGGGTTAAAGGCACAGGGGAGCTCGGAGGAATACTGTGGTGTTGTGGCTGTACTTGCTGCTCCATCTAAGGATCCTACCGACCATCTAATGGGTGATTAATGTCTACAGCTTGGGGGATTCTTCATTTGTGTACCACTGCATTCAAGACTGCGTGGAGTGGCCCCTGCACCAGCCCTGCTGCGTGTTTAACCCACCTCCACTTTCCCAGCTGTTAAATGCCAAAAATTGGAGTAGCTGTAGAATTTTGGGCCTTGGTGGCTCGTGGAGGAGAAATGTCAGTTGTTAATCCTTTTCAACTTTCTTCCTCGCATTGCACTTTATACAGAAGAAGTCAAACGGGGCTAAAGGTAGCATCCTAATTTTGTCTGATCTTACATTTCCTTAGAGAGAATGCTTAAAATCCCTTTGACACAGAAACCTTGTCACTAAACAGACAAGCGAGCAGGGCGGACCCAGATTTAAAAGCTCATTCCTTTGCTGTTTGTTTCTGTTTCAGTAGCGGCTCCTGTACTTGTAGAGGTGGGCTGTGAGCAGAACGTCGCAGGGCAGATGTCTGAGCCACGTCCCCAGGTGGGAGGACAGCAGCATCGCGGGGATGCAGGGCTGGCAGCAAGTGCCACGTGTCACTGCTTCCACAGGGAAACCCCAGGGGGAAACCGGGTGGTGCCAGTTTGGGGCAGTGTTACATCTCTTAAGGATTATTTTCCTTCAGTCTAATTGGAAAAAATACGGGGAGAAAGAGAAAAGATTCCATGAGATGCAGAATCTGTGCAGGCCGATGGATGCTGCTTTCAGAGAGCAGGGTAACAGCAGTTCTCTCTTCATCCTTGAGCAGCCAGTCATAACATTCTCACTTGCTTAAGTCCTGCAAGCAAATAGCAGGGAACTAAAGAGGCATCAGATAAATCCCTGCCTGTGCTGACAAGTCATGGAACTGGCACGGCGGCATAGAGAGAGGAGAGTAAATGGGAGGGGGGTGGGATAAGGATTATTGCAGCATTTTTTTCCCTCACTAGGGCTGGGTATTTGTGCACATTGCTGTTCACTTGCCTCCAGCAGAGTCAGTGGACAAGGAGAGAGCCCAAAGATTTACAGGTGTTTGAAGGAGAAAAAAAGAAATCAGGGCAGAGGCAAAGAAGCCCTCACTGCTCACACGCTGCTGGGGACTATTTTTTTTCCTTTTGTTTTTATCCTTTGCTTAAGAGTTCATCAGTGTTTAAATGCACTGAGAGCTCTTTCTCATAGGACAACAGCAGCTAAGGAGAAAAAGAGAAAGAGAAAGGTTTAAAAGCACTTCTGTTTTGAATAGAAACTCCAAGCAGCGTATTGGATTCACACTGAGCCACCAAGAGCCCCCAGCCCTGCAGGCTCCAGCACGGCTTTAGCACACTCAGTCCCAGGGAAGGGACGCACACAGGAGTTCAGAGATCTACGCACACAAACACCACATTAAGGAAGACCTCTGAGATTCACTGGGTTTCTCACACTCGTTTTGGTGGCCCCCAAAATCAGGCATAATCTATTAATGATGGGAAGCCAGGGAAGCCCAAGCAGGCAGCATCAGCCTGTGCTGCAGTCAGGAGGAGCAGGTGGCCTGAGCTACCATTGCTCACTGAATGCCTTTGCATTCCGGTTGCTCCCAGCCCTTGAAAACTTTTAGATTTATTTTCCCTGTCAGGTATAAGATGTATCCTGACTTTTTTTAGATGTAGCTTTCTGGAATTTACCTCCATTGGTAACTGTGTGACTGAAGGTAAATTAAATATTTGTTTCTTGCCAATATTTCAAGTCCTTCGTTTCTACATTTCTTTGATCTTAGATATGTTTTGTTATTTATTCATAACCATGTATTTACCTGTTACTTATATTCACTGCTGTAGCATCAAAATGCTTCACAGTCTTTAAAGTATTTACATTGAAACTTAATTATCATTAATATTTTGTTTTCACACACAAAATATGGAGCTTGTCTGCCCTCGTGCAAGATGCAGGACTTGAAGAGGTGGTCTGAATGGTGAAGCCACCCTGTGTAGGTTCCTACCTACTAGTTCAGACCCACCACTGTGAATGCTTCCACGCCATCACTCCTAGCTAGGAACCTCCATTTGGCCATGTAGATCAGCAGAACAGATGTACTACAGAAGATAAATGTGTTTAATTTCAGTTAAATGCAAAATTACTTGTAGGCAGCCTTCCACACTACAGAAAATGAAGCCTTTCTATAGCTGGTTGGTGTCTTTGAATTTCCCCTCATAAGTGACTTAAGAAGCCCATAAGGAAAGCTAAAGGCTGAACAGACTCTAACAGTCTTTCACCCTACAGATGATTAATTTTTTTTTTGTTTGTTTTCCTGCAGTAAAATAAATGAAGCAGACAGGTATATCTGTCTATTTTAAGACAGAGATTGTTTCTTTCCAGTTTTATGTTAGGGGAAAAAAAAAAAAAGCACGTTGTCATTCTCTGCCATTCAGGAGGAGGTGTATAACTTCCCTGGAAAAAAGAGCAAATTTAGAATGAGAATGGGGGGAAAGTGAATCACGTCACAGACAGCAACTGTGTTTTGGACAGTTTGCAATAGCTGTGCTGGATTCCAAACAGAAGCCCAGCAGACAGAGAGATCCTGCACAGATTGCAGGAGATGTTGCAAGTACTCACACATTGCAAAACACAGGACAAGGAGGAGACACAAGTGTGGCACAGTAAGTGCCAGAATCTCTTCTAAGCAATAAGCCAGAACTGTACATTTTCAGTATTTCTACTTTGTGTTTCCTTCAGATAAGGGAAACGACCTGAATTATACTGAAAAGTAAATAGGGGCAATCCTGGTGAGAACTTCTGAAGAAGCAAAGTAAGAAGTGCACGGACCCGGCTGGGATGCTGGACACCCAGGACCGGCACAAGGCAGCAATCCCTTCAGCTGCCCTGGGCTCTCCTGATTCTGAAATGCAGGGAAAACATGGTTTCTCCACCATGAAGTAGGTCTGAAATCTAACATAAGGCACCATCCACTTGTGTCAGTGGAAAATGCATCAGAATGCTTTACTGGCAATTCTGGGAGCTTGTGAGCCCTTCCCCACGACATGGGCACCCCTGCCTTCAGCCGCAGCCTGGCAGCTCTCTTTTGCCTTTGGCTTCCTGGTGGTGGATGGGAGAGGCCATTCACTGACGTTACTGCATTGAGGACATTCAGGACATTCCCTGGGGTAGTACAGAAGGGACTGTTCTCCATCATGGCTTCGGAACGGTGCCATGTGCACAGCCCTCTGAGCCCATAACCACGCACATATCCTCCCCAGTCCCATACTGTGGCTGCTCTCTGGGGCCATTATCCACACTTAAGCCCAGAAAACTGGGCCGTAGGTTTCTTCTGCCCCACTCTGAAGGAAAAGAAAGGGATTTCAGCCCAGATTGCAAGAGTCAGCAGCACTGCGTTCTGTTCTTTGTGGTGGAGCTTGCTCAGAGAACGAGAGGGAGATTTTTATTATTATTAATTACTATTTTAATATTTCACAGCTGGCCTAGATCATCTATTATCAGATGCAGTCAAAATATGGCCACGTTTTGAAGAGTGATGAGCTGTGCTCTTGCTGAATGTGTATTAGAGGGAATTTCACCTAACCCTCCAACAAATCTTAGAGATCAGTACTTGGTTCCCCAGCTGCTTTCCTCTAAGGCATTACCTTCTGTGAATTATTATGGAAGGATTGTGTAAGTTTAATTAATATCTGTTAGGAAAACACTAAATAAATGGGAAGTAGAGAAATAATACATGCTTCAGGAGTATGAGCAACATTCCCTGAGACAACTGACATTGCCATTATTGTGTGCTGCTTGCTAGAAATCTAGAAATCTGAAATGTGTCACCAACCAACATGTTCCTCGCCTTCTCCAGAACTATATGAAGCACACTCAGCCCATTAGAAGAGTACCATGCATCAGAATGAGATTTGGTGGATCTTAAACTACCCCTCAGGGCAGTGAGGTTGGGACTAGATCATCTTGGATGTCCCTTCCAACCCAAGCCATCCCATAATTCTGTGATTCTATAATTAATTCTACTACAGGCCCTAAAGGAGAACCAAGAGGTGCTGCAAAATGTACCACACAGGAATACCACCTCTGAGCTATCAAAACTCCACAGCACAGCCTGCTCACATGGCACCATGGGCACTCAGAGGCATTCACACCCGCAACAGCCTTCCTAAGTGCTGCCTGAGCTGTTCCAGAAGAGATTTGAGCCCCATCCCTGCTATTTTATTTCAAGTGTCTTTTCTGTAACTCCCTCCTCTGTAGGTTAATGAAGACTTAAGCACTCAGTCTCAGCAGCACTGATGTAACGGCTGCTTATTGCCTGTTCCATCTCACTGACTTTTATTGTGATACTTAAACCAAAATGGTGAACTATTACACTTCATAGCCTGCAAATAAAAGCAGAATGTTAAAAAGCAGAGGCTATAACCTCTGATCGAGTCAAAATTGCTCCAAACATCTAAGGCTCATAATCTTGAGACATCTTTACTCAGCGCCAAAAGGGCAGGGAATGGCCTGGATTATCATCCACAGCGTGTGAAGGACTTTAATTGTCATGCTGCAGCATCTCCTTTATCCCAGTCATGCTCCAAAATAACAGCACGTGGAGCAGCTCCACTGGCATGAGCAGATCCAACCCAGCTTACATCAGTGGAATCTAGCCCATTAACTGGAGGACTTGAATAACCTGCAGCAAGCAGGAGATATTGGTTCTCCTTTTATTAGGAACACACAGAGAAGACACTGAGTCACTGTTTCTGAACACCCATCTGCTCTGCGAGTCATCACGTCCACAAATGCTGCGTTTCCAATTATGCGCTGTACTGGAGCCACTTGGGCAGCGCAACACCCATCTGCAGAGCCAGGAGGTCCTGGGGTCAGGCCCACAGTGGCTGAGGCACAGACATCAAGTAGAATAAGGGAAAGAGTTGGCTCTTGGGCATATTTTCAACTTCGTCATCTTGGGAAAACTCAGTGTCTGCCTGAAATTCTGTTTCAGCTTAGAGAAGGGCTGGGTCTGCTCACTGTTGCCATCTCCTTATGTGCATGCACATGTGTTCTGTTAATGTTGAAATGGCATTGTTCTTAAGAACCTACTTTAGATATACTAAAGTCCACCAATCTGAATTTAATTCCCTCTTCTAAGAAGTGGAAAAGCAGTATTGTATGTATTAAATGCAATTTGGCTGAGTGCCTTCAGCAACATGAGCTTCCAAGTGGTTAAAATTTTCGAATGTAGAAAACTGAGGGATGTGAAAGGAGGGACCTGGGAAAGGAGATAAAACAGAACCAGGAAAACTTTTAAAATCAATGGTGGCATCGCTACTCAGAATTTCTGGTATCACACAGAGTGAAAAATCGGAGCAGTTAGGTTGCAAAGTTAGGTTGCAAACAGTTAGGTTGAGGGATTCCTGACCTGACCCAAAGCAATGAAAGCTGGTATTCCCACAAAAGCTCATGTGGAGCTTGTCCATGTTTCAGAGCTCATCTTTCTAATTGCTTCTACTTTCCTTGTTGGTAAATCTGAGCAGGTTGCTAGAAGCCAGTACCTTCAGGGGAACTAAAAGAAGGAAAAATCTCATATGAATAGTATGAAAATTAGAAATGGAAGTGATTAAGGAGGACATGTTCCTCTAAAACATATTCACTAAAGCAGGGTTGGAGCAATGTCCCCAGGACCTCCGCTAGAAGCCAGAGAACCTTGGAATCTGAGAAGTTTTTCTCCCATAGGGAACACCTTTGCAGCTAACCCTGACTTAGTGCAATACTGGGAATTTGTCCAGCACTAAGTGAAAGAAGAGAGGTAAGATTTTTTAAGTTGACTCACTGCTTGGAGAGTTTTTTGGGGTTCACAAGTCCAGACACCTAAATTTGTGAAGGAACCTAGAAGTGACCAGACTTAAAAGAAACAGGCAGATTTACAGATAAGAAATTTACAGATCAGGTTCTTTTAAAGTTATCTCAGTGTAAAGAATAGAAATGTGAAATAAAATAAGTACTACTGCTGGAACTCATAGTTTATATTTGCTCATGAAAAATCTTGTTTAAGATCAGTGGAATGCAAAGTAATTCCCTTCTGTACCTGCCAAGTAGTTAAGCTCAGGATGCTCTTGCTAGAGGAAGCTGAAGGTGCCAAAGGCTTGAGAGTGTTCTAAAAGGGGATGGAGAGAAGAAAAATTGAAATATATATTCACCAAGAATAAAAAGAAGAAAACACATTCAAAAAATGACCCAAACAAACAAAATTCTTTGTTTGAGTAAAGATAACATTAGCAGCGTAAGAAATCGCTGAGCCACAGGCCACCAGATCCTGGGAGAGAGCTGTGGGGAAGCGTGTCCGGATGCCTGATGAGTTGCCCTGCACTCCCCTGGGCTCCTGCTATCTGGCGACATGAAAGAAGATATCTGACTAAAGAGGCCTTGGTGAGAATCAGTGCAGGTGTTCTCTTAGCCTTACATTCCTATGACTGAATACCTTTATAAGGTAACAGCTTAAGGAGCCCCCAGTTACTATGAAGATGATAATGGTCCGTATCTGTTACATTTTTGTTTAGATTTTACAAATAAGAGACAGCTGCTTTCTCTGCTAAAGAAGTAAGATTGCAAGGAACTCAATCCAGTCGTCCATTCCCTTTACTAAAATAAAATAAATAAAATAAAAAGATTTAGAAGAAACTAAAAATAGATTCCATTAAGGAAATAAAGCAGTTTGATGTAACATGTACACAGGCATAAAAGTCACTGAGCTTTACTTCTATGAGACAACAAAGCCAAGAGAAATCCAATGAATGCAACACAGCTCTGTAGCTCCCATTCCCAGGAACCAATCACCCTGAAATCTTCACAGCATCCCCAAGGAACAGCGAAGCACTATTGTTTCCTTTCTGCACACTCAAACAAGCAGAATAAGTGCTACATCCGCAGTGCACCCCAGCATTAAATGTGGGGCTCCCGATGCCTGGACACTCAGCAGTTGCTTTGCCCCTGCTCCTCGCAGCATCCTTGGGCACTGAGCACCGCCAAGGCTCCCAGCCAAGGAATTTGGTTCCCCCTCTTGAAATCCTCTCCCTCTTTCATGGTAATGAGCACTTTAATCTATCAGGCAAATGTAGAGCTTCTTGGCACCGCTTTTTATTTCTGATCTGTGTTCTCTCTCTCTCTCTCTCTCTCTTTTAGGTTAATTTATCTGATTACATGCAGTGCACCGCAGCCGTGTTAAGGTACCAGTCGAGTTTCCACTTGGAGGCTTGGAGGAAAGATTACCATTAAAACGTGACTTCCATCCACTCAGCTGAAATTACTATTGATTGCCAAAGAAAAATATTTGTGCTGTGAAGCTGGGAGCTATGATGTTGAACCGTATTAACATAATGTTAGCATAGCTACGGGTGTTTAGTGGCACGCAATCAGATTTGAAATGAACGTTGATTATAGATTGAGATTAATGTTCACATATTCATAGGAACACAATGAAAAGAGCAATTTCCTTTCTACTACAGATCAATGGTTTCCCCATTCAATTATACAGCTGTAATAATTGCATTATGCGGAAATATTTCTTAATGGCTTATTTCATTCTCTCTGCTTGCCTGTGTGTGTGAGAGAGCTGTGTACTTGCACGCATGCATGCATGTGTGAAATGTTTTGTCAGTAGTACTTGCCAAAGCCTGTATCCAATGCAAAAGACTTTAATTACTAGTGCAAGTGTGTAATCTTTGGCTAAGCTAATAATCTCTTGGCATTTTCCCACTATTCTCTTCATTTCCCAGCAGAGCCCTAAGCCTCCTCTGCTTTCTGAAGTCTTGATCAGCTGGATCCCACTGCATAGTAGATACACAATTTGGGTATGGCCCAGTGTTGGCCAAAATTATACAAGAGACACTATGCAGTGTTTATGCTTCTTTGTCTCACTGTTTTTGTGCTGAGAGAAGCTGGACTTCCAGTTAGAAACTGGAACAGCTGGAACTCCTGATCTTCTTAGTGCTCTCATTTTACTTACACTAGTTGGTGTTACAAAGAAGCACAAGGCCACTTATGCAAAATGACTACTTCTTATCAGTCAGGGGTTCAGGATCAAATTAAAAATGAGGCCTTGAATACCAAAGGTACATCTGCAGAAGGAGGAGGCAAGTCAAGGCAAGACAGGACACCCACTTCAGAAGGGAAATCAGGTAGTGAATGGACACTAAATTCAAAAGCACCCAGGGGATCGGAACACAAGAACCTTCCCTCCCTCTTTCAGGGCAGTGCTGCTCTGGGATCACTTTTTTGGTTTGTTTGCCATGGGAATATGTTTCCACTTTTCCTCTTTGCTCAGACAGAAGCACAGAGGCATTCTCCTTCTGCAAAAGGATCACCCTTAGTTTCCCAGTTTGGTGGGTCAGCAGCCCACAGAAGAAGAACATCTCACCAGAGAATGGGAATATCTCCCTGATGGGCTTCATACAGTGGGTGAAAAAGGGTGTTTTGCACAGAAAGTTATCTAGGCCTTCTCTATAGGAAAATAAAAGAGTAGCATCAGGAGCTGATTGAAAAGCTTACCCTCCATTACCTGGCTCTGCTTTAGGGGATGTCCTGTTATTGAGCATCCTGACTACAAATGGCTTAAAACATCTCTGCAGCAATATTATGTTAGACAGCAGCACTGACAGCATTCTACGTGTCACTGTGCAACATTTCTAAGCTCTGTCTCAGACACATACTGACCATACTGCTGGCCATGATGAAAACTCTTAATATAACAAAATGCTTTTCATAAGGCACAATTGAGTAACACTCCTCAACTCTGAAGCTGAGGGGAAGAGTATTCTGGTCGTACACCTTTTCTGCTGACCGTTGTCAGGAGTTACAAGGAATGCATCATGCTAGAGCTACTCCATGTATTCAAACTGGCTGAACTTCCCTTCCCTAGGACTGGTCACTTTTTTCTCATTGGGCAGGAGCTTCCAGTAACACAAAACAAAGCTGTTCCTCAGCACGGTATGGCTCATTGTGTTTTTCTTATTTACACCATTAACAATTGGAGGGTAAAAAATAATAATAATAATAATTTCTGTAGAATTTTTTTTTCAGAGCATCTAGATAGATAAAAAAACATATCCTCATTTTAGTGTATTCCACCATTCCATACTGTAGGAGAAAACCTCAAGCTGAGGGCAGCACATCAGCAGGATTCAAAGTAAGATGTCAAACCAGTTTCAGCCACTTTCCCGTACTTAGAAGAACCCCCCTCCCCTTGATTTGTGGAAGGAGTTACTAGGCAGGGTTTACAAGAATGGCAGAGTCACTGTTCCCCTTGTGATGCTGAGTCATCAGATGGAAAAAAATGAGCAAGAATGAGGCAACACATCCACTCATTCAGCCTTAAAACTGCCTCTCTTTTCCCCTTTCCTCAAAAGTTTCACATCTCTGTTCACTCATCTCTGTTCATCAGAAATCACGTGGAGGGCCAGGCACAATCTCACCTCACGTGCATCTTTAGTTACCAGCAGTGGAGCTCCACTAAAAGCGGTGTAATTGAAGGGTCTTGCCTGGAGGAACATAGATGGAAGCAATGATTGTTTTTGTTAAACTCGGTATTTAGGCTTTTGGGAAATGGGATAAGAGAATTTAGAGGAACAGAAAATGTGGAAGAAATAAAGGAAGTTTGAGAAATCCCAGTGAACAGCAAATAGTATTGAAAGCCCAAAGATGTTTAAGATTTTGAAAGCTTACCAATTTTGAACGCTTATATTTCTGAGACAACTGAGGGAACTTTGGTTTTAGAAAATATATTTTTGTTTTCCAAATTTTCATCCTAAAATCTCCAAATTGTTCAGTATGTTTTGAAGGTCCTAGTCTTGTGCTTCAGACACTCTCAAGAATATATTTTAGTGTGACCTAGCCAGAACCTGCCTGAAAAATAAACCAGCAAATGGATGTCAAATTTGGCCCTCAGACACACCAGTGTATGTGCTGGCAGATGTTCTAGTACCTGCAGCCACTCTGGGTTCATGGAGGTTGCAAGGAGCTGGAATCTGACACAGGATGTCTTGCAGGTGCCCCAGGCTGTGGCCTGAATTCAGCCTCACTGTACGAAGAGGTGCAACAACTGCCTTCTGAACTGCAACCTTAAAAGCCTCATTGCCAACAACTGCAATTTATTGTAAGCACTCAAGTCAGATATTCTTCAGTCTTCTCCAGAAAGCAAATTATTCTGTAAATTATTATACCACCAAATCAGCTCGTTCTGAGAGGGGGTTAGCATGACTTTGCAGTCATTGCTGGAGAGGATCACAATACATTCAGTTAACAAAATGAGTCCCAGATCTCCCTCTGAAGTTGAGGAAAACATGAATTTCATCCAGTTTTGAATTAACTTGCTCTGGACAGGATATCTGTCTTTGGCATGGATCCCTATAGAAACCCGGGCAGGGATTCATCTAGCTTGCCTCCAGACAACTACAATGTGGACAACTATGTTGGATCCTGCCATCCATGATTCATTTATGGTTGAGTCAATGGAGAGAAACAGAGATTTCTGAATCATGATTAATGACCAGTTTTAGTCAAGCACATCAAAATGAGATGAATTGTGCTTCAGAACTCTTGACTGTTCTCCATAGTCTGTGGGAGAACCTACACAACCAGCTCACATGGAGAAACTCAGGTAGCTACAACATCAGAATCTGCAGTGAAAACCTGAACAAAGTGAATCTCGTTATTTTTTTTTCCTAAGTAACTTGCAAGATACAAAATCTGGGCAATTATATGTGAACAGAACATGCCATACAGATTTAAAAAAAGAAAACAGATATGTGACTTTAAAAAATATAAAAACATTTAGCAGCTAATTACCATATCCTCCTCACTAAAACAAATAAGGAAGCAGAGTTTGCTAGAGGCTTACTCAAGCACAGGCTGGTTTGAAATCACATCCAATTAGACAGGAAGCATCAAGCAATGCTTTGTTCACCAGGTTATTTTCTACCGATTTTCTGAGTGGTCTGTTACTTGGCCTAACACTTTACCTTGTAAATGTGGAAACATATGGCATGACCTTCAACTCCTAATAGCCTTCAAGAAGCTGAAGTTGGATTATTTGGGGTCATGGGTAACAACTGGGAAGCCATAGGTCAAATTCAAAACCATATTACACCTCTAGAAAATTATCTTTTCAATAACTTATGGCATGACCTCTAGCTCCGATTAGTCTGCAAGGGGCTTGTGTCCACCGTTCACACATTCATGTATTCAAAATCTCCAAATCAAATATTAAGAAAAAGTTCTTTCACTTTGCCTGTTACGGTAGAAGGCTATGTATTTTTTCTTTCTTTCCTTGAAGACAATTCTGGTTTTAAAAACACTGCTTTTATATTAAATACTCTGTCAGTAAAGTTTGTTTTAATCACATGCATGAGTTCCACCAGTGTTGCTCAGCAAAGCACAATGAAAATATCAGAAGAGATCAAATAGGTAGATTTTCCCCTTTTGGGGACAGATACACTTTAAAAGGTGGCATTGATATCCAATAGTCATCTTAATTTATGGCTCACTTAATTTTGTGCACGATTACTACAGATGGCTTTGTAGAGCATTGAAAATCCATGTTTTAATATTGCGTACTCAAGTGCCTTGCTCATTCTCAGAGTAATGCTGTGCAAGCATGCAAGTCTTTGTGACTGATAGGAGCAGCATACACCCTGACCAGCAGCACAGTGGAAATGAATATTTGGATATAAGTGAGGCAGGCATAAGGCACAAAAGGTCTGGAGATATTATGGAGCCCAATTTCTGTTTCTTCATTTGCAAACTAAAACTGCCTTTCCTGGCATAACCTCCTCAGATGGACAAAGATGAAGATGCTTTCTTCTTATTGGATTAGTTCTTTTGGGAAACAATCTTACTTTTTTTGTCTGCATCCCAAAGTAAAGATTGGTCAATGGCAACATTTACATCTAGAAGCAAAAATAAAAAAACAAACAAGTAATAAAATCAAGGTAGAAGGAGCTTGAACAATGAGATTACAAAAGAGAAAAAAAAGAAAGAAAAAGGTCATTAAGTTGTCTATCACTGCTACATTGGCAAATATACTCCAGTGTGCCTCTCAGTGTGTCTCTGAAACATTAATGTGCTTTCAGAGCAATATGTAATATGTGATACCTTTGGTCAGATATTGATAGTTCAAAAAAAGTCTAAAACTTCTACCAGCTGGCAGAAGAAATGTTACCTATCAGAAAATAACATGATGATATGTTGTATATATTGGTTTATAACCTATGCTTCCCTAGATTGCACTAGGAAACTGATAGAAGGGTTATAATCCTGAGACGTGTTGTGTGGATTTAAGAGACCATTCACCCAGTCTGGTGAATTAGGGCTTTGTGAAAGTGGACATATTATCATCAAAAGTGTAAAAGTGGCAAATTTGAGGAAGTGAATCTCCATTTGCAACAAAGCAAAGTGTTATGTTTGGGTTTTTTTGTTTGTTTGTTTGTTTGTTTTTTAGGGGAGGGAGAAAAACCTAATTGTTTAAGTCTTTTTGGAGATATGTTTAAAAGTAGTTCTCAGAGCTGCATTTGGAGAGGAGACCTGGCTTTCAAGGAAATTTGTCTTTTGCAGTCCAGGTGCAAATCCAGCTGAATTTCATGTTCATGTTCTAGGTGGATTGCTAACGAAAGCTGAAATAGTTGTGTCTCCTGTGAGTTAACAGAAGTCCATAAGTTTGAGCACATCAGACTGGATTCATTGCCTAATCAGAGTTAGCCAGAATGTTGTGTGCAGGACTGTCAAAGGGGTTTTACTATAAATTTTCTCTTTACTGCTTTGTAACCTTTCATATTACAGTCTTTAGCTTTCAAATGCTAGAAAGACAACTTATCATAGCAACCTGATAGTAAGAAAATACAAGTTGTAGTGTCCCTTGCTAATGTGTTTTACAGCTATGGTTCCATGAGCTGTTCCTCCTTTGCTTGGTATCTTCTGCCCCTTGTCCTGGGTATTCAGAGACACAATGTCAGCTGTTTTTGGGTTATGCTGATGAAACAAATCCACAGCTTTCTTGTTTTCAGAATAAGAGAAAGGGCAGGTTCCTTTTCTGGGCACGTTGTTTTTCCACCAAGCTCAGTTAGTTTTCTTCCCAGCAGAAGAATACTATTGGGAACATCAGTGCCTGAGAGTTGAGCTGGCTGAAGACTGACCTCTGTGCCTGCAGCTCAGCAGCTCGGGAAGACCTGGGCAATGGAACTGCTAATGTGCTTAGGGGTAGGTGCAGATAGAGATTTTGAAAGAAGCAAGACTTGGAAAAACCACTGCAATCTCTTGCAGTAAATGCTCAGCCTACACAAAAGTGAAGACAGACAATGGCTTTTTATCGCAATTTGCACATTTCAACATTGAGGAAGGGAACTCTGCAGGGAAAGAGAATGAAAAATTCAAATTCTGACTTCACAGCAGACTGAAACTTTCATCATCACAGGTTAGCGTTATGAAAAGGCAATTCCTGTGCTACGGTTACGCTAGGTAGCACCTTGTAACTGGAAGGGCTTATATGTCACGCTACATTGAAATACGCAAACACTTTCACCTCAGCTCAGTAAGTTCTTGGCATCAATCACAACCGCCTCCTTCTCCACCTGAAGTGGTTTACGCAAAACTGCCCATAATTCACTCTTTCTGAGGTTCACTAGCTCAACGAACCAAATCAAACCACCTCTGCAGCCTCCAGCAGCCTTACTGCTGATCTCTTCCCTGCTCACCCCAGCCAGGAGGAGGGAAGTAGAAAGCACACCTAATGCACCCTATCTGCAAGAACTGGTTCCATTCCTCATTTTATATTTGAAATTCCAGGTTCACCCTCTTCCCATTGCTTTCCCCAACAGCTTCCCTTCCATCAGGGTCAGAGCAGTGCCAGGTGTTGCTGAGTTCCTTTATTTGCATAGGAATATTTCTGCTGCTGTGCATGTGTGCAGATGCTGGGCTCAGAAATCCCAGCATCATACTCCCTTATAGACTGTCTTTTTCAGCCCCTTGCTGCAGTGGCCAGGAATTAATTGACTGGAAATTCAAGCTGTCAATTCTAACAGGCAGTAATCGGAAAGATCCAGAAACTCCTCATCCAGAAGAGCTGAAAAGGAGAATGGAGGCAAGAGACTGGCCATAAATCTTACCTGATATCTTCTAGCTGTGGACCAAGGATTTCTTAGAGCAAAGCATCAAAGCAGAGTGTTGAGTTGTAATATGAGGAGCTATAGAGGAGCAAGAGGATATTCTTCTTTCCTTCCTTCCTTCCCGGGGATTCCTGACAGATAAGCTGAGCTCAAAAGCACTAATCAAGAAGCTATTTCAGTGGATGGGGCCCCTTGCACGTAAAGTTCTGTCTGGTGAGCGTCTTGGTGAATGCTTTGCAGTGTGGGAGGTACCATGCTGAGATCAACAAGTCTTCCAACCTTCAGTGCTATTCTGGTCCAGATGGAAGCTCCCATCTGTTATCATCCTCAAGAATCTCCTTGTGAGCAGAGTCCCTGGATGTTAAGCTACAGTTGATCAGATGTTACTTGCACTTCTTCAGTAGGTGGAAAACTAGAAACTTACCAACTGTGTGTGGTAAGCACCTTCCTGAGAACTGTATCACCATCCAGAGAGTGGGAAGCCAAAAAAAATGCAAGGCAAAGGACAAACACATCAGTCTGTATTGCATCTAAATACTTGACTTTGTTTGCAAGTGAAAATGAAACCTGTGTTATCTGCCTGCTCCCTTCATGATCATTTGCCGACAATGCAAAATCATCACTTAATTGAATATGACTGGCAATTTCCATTAAAGAAAGAGCCCTGATTGGAACAGCAGAGTTTGATTCAGGTCAGGCTTGAGGTATGAGGCTACCAAAATACTGAAGGGACTTAGAAGTGGATCATAATGAGAGCCGTACTCGCAGCAAATAATTTAATCAATTAATTTGCTCTGTTTCTTTTTCTCTTTGGTTGCAAGATGTTCACAGGCTGATTGCTATTTCTCCAAATTTATTTCTTATTCAGATTTACTCAATGGTATCTTTTGCCATTTCAAAAATAAATAATATTGACTGATTACAAACAGTTCTCTGAGAGGATATGCTGCTCAGAATTCAAAATATGGTCTGATTTTGTTAATAGCTCAGTCACGTGGCTCACAAGGCATCATTTCTCCTTGCAAGTGGACAGCTACAGATCTTACAAGTCAGGAAGAAAGTCTGAAGAATTTGCTCTGGGTATGGTTACTAGGGGAGTTGGTTTTGATAAACAGGGTAAGGGCATTTTAAATTCGGAGCATCCTAGAGGAACAGTTGGCCCTCCTGAGACCTGCTGGCTGGGTGCAGTGGTTGTATTTGACTTTTTTTTCCTTGCATATATCAGACAGTGTCCTAAAGCAGATGGCCAAGAAGTTCCTTCTATTTTTGAAAGGTCTAAGTAGTCCTGCATCTGTAACAAATGCCAAGTGGAAACTGAGCATAATAAGAGTGGGAACAACAAGGGTACAGCGAGATCCTGGATTCACCTTTGTGCTGTCTGACCAGCTTGTTCAGAACCGCAGTGGAAAGGATTCCTCTTTGCTGTTACTAAAAGCCAAGAGCAAATTTTTTACTTCCTGATGGAAAAAAAAAAAGAATAGAAAAAAAGAATTGTGACTAAAGGAGAGACTGAGACAAAATGTCATCTCAGCGCTCATCCTGCTCTGAGGAATTTCACACCCCACCCATTCCCCCTGGGCTGTGCATCCAGTGCATAAAACATGGGCACAACCCGAGGTCACAGGAGGGACGTGGTCCCCTTCTGCAGCACGTGGAGATGTTCTGATGCTGAATGTCCACTGCTGGAGACCGTTAGGAACAGGTTAAATAACCATCTCCCAGGAGACACCCACTGAGAAGTCCTGCTTTGCAGCCAGCCAACGGTCCAGACAATCTCAAGAGCTTCTTTCCAGTCCTTTTTTTTTTTTTTTTTTTTTGAGAGGTATGATTCTTTACATAATAAAAAGGTTCACAAGTTCCCCTTGCCCAGAACCTAAAGGCAATTTATTCTTGGCTTCCATCTTCTGTGACTCTCCTGAAGAGAGGATAATTAGCAACGTGACTTCTGAAAGCAGCCACTTGAAGTTTATCCTTCCACACAAGTGACACTCAATTGCCTCAAATATTTGCATAGCACAATGCAGAGAAAAAGTATGAGGACAGATCATGCAAATCAAACATGTCCAGAAGAAGTCTGCAGTGTGGTGGTTTTTCTTTTCAATTTTTGCAGCATCACTAAGGTCTAAGGGGATGTGATTCGGGCTAATCTGAAAGACATGACCAGAATTAGATGGAAACAGCAGGAAAAGCATTGAGGAGCAAGGCTGAGAGGTTTTGGCTGAGCCGTGTGGGACAGGGCACGTCACCTGCCTGCACATAGGCATCTCTGGGGCTTTCTGATCAATGCAAGGCTATTCTCCTGCTTACATTAACGCCAAAATTAGCAACACAAACAATATGAAAGAGCCATATGGAAAAAACCTCACAGACTCTGAATCTATAGCATTACTATGACAGAGCTATTTCAAAGCAGCTGCTGAGATGTAGGGATGTGTATTTGCATGGAGTTCTGAACAGAGGTCTTTATGGTAAGAAACGTGTGCTTGTCCTCCACCCTCCCCTTTCTTTTTTTTGTTTTTGTAGTTTCACTCTATTGTCAAATTCTATTTCTTCCACTACTTTCACCTTCCAAAGAAAGCAAACATGTCCCACTTCCAGCAGAACGCTTATTCAGTGCCCGTCTTCCTAGTGCTAATGTCTTTCTCAGATGGAAGATGTCGTGTTAGGCAGGAACCAAATGAAAAAATAAACAATTAATGTGGAGGATTCTTTGTTTTTTACATGCCTAAATGTTTTACTTTCCAGATTGGCAGCACCACGGGAAACAGAACACTTGGTTGAACAGTAATGCAGATCATGAATATGGGGGAAGAATTTTGAAGCTGTAATTCAGGTAAGTGAGAGCTGAGAGGTGGTTTTTTCCTTCTTCTTTTCCCTCTCAATTTTTCGTCTTTGTTTCTTGTTCTTTTCTTTCCTTTTCTCCTTTCCTTTCCTTTCCTTTCCTTTCCTTTCCTTTCCTTTCCTTTCCTTTCCTTTCCTTTCCTTTCCTTTCCTTTCCTTTCCTTTCCTT